>NC_071506.1:167075294-167375294 GCF_027887155.1 Malaclemys terrapin pileata
AATCTTAATGTTGGTTGGAAGAAACAATTTAATTGAAAATATAAAATTCATTTGTGTTTAATTCTGAGTTTTGGAAGACAAACAGTGTTGAAGTGCTAAACATAATTCACTCCAAGGTCCTACTGTTAAGATTCAGCAGTAACAAATAAATAGTGAAATCTCTAACCATCTTTAATTTAGTTTAGAGTTTAAAAGGCTGATATTCCCCCTCATAATCAGTTGTGCTAGTGGGTTTTGTACCCATGTGTTTGTTAGTACATAGTCAGGGGCAGCACCATAATTAAGGGTGTCTTTCAGTTTCTGTTGAAAGCCCAGTTTTTCAAAGTATTCTAAAATCCACATGCATATTCAGATTGGTCTGAAAAATTGCAGTGCCAGTATAAGGCCCATTATCTTTTGTCCAAAGAGTTCCCAAGATAGTCACCTTGCCCCCCAATAATCTTCTTGTCAATTATTTATTTTCTTATTAGCATATTTTGCACAGAACTAGAGAAAAAATATGGCTAGTATTCACATAACACTTATATTTAGGCCTGGCAGAATTCAATTTTTATTTTTTTTTAAATGTCGATGTACAATATCGATGTTTATTTTTATCCATTTTTATCAATTTATGTTTTCATGGTTGCACAAAATGATGGGTTTCATGCTCTTTTTTAATAAATTTTAATTTTCACAATTGTGGGAAATTATGGGGAGGTCAGATGATAATTATTTAATGATAGCAGACATTTGATATTCAAAAAGTTAAAGCTTTATAACCATCAAAACACAAATTGTCAACATTACATGTCAAAAATATATAAAGTAAATATCCTTAAATCAAACTAATTCGTTTTCAAGCAGCATTTTTCTTACTTTGCCTATCTGTGAACTGCAATTTATTATATATTGATATATTTTTTCATTGTTTTGTGTATGTTTTACCAACATTTACCAACAAATCTAATCCTTCCAAGCCGACTGATATCATTGGACTTTTACTGATCTAATCTAGTGCTACCAAGATCCATCTCTAAAGCCAAATATTTCAGAAGTTATTGGATTTTAATTTTGTCTCTGTGTGATAGTGTACTGGGGTTCTGCAAGCAAACTGTGGCTCACCAGCACTGTGTTTGGCCACAGACTCTACATAAAGGAGCAAGAAACCAAAGACCTGTTTTTTCAGGTCACTCCTTTTAAGATGTTTGTGCATTTCTCATCTCTTGGATTCACACCATTAGGGTTTACACAATGTAACTTCCAGCAGGCCAGAAATGAGAGACAGCTCTCTAATGTAGTAGACCAAAGTCTCATCCACTCATAACCACACTGTCTGTTGAAATGCATGTGACTAGATGCGGCTCACACCTGATGGAATTGCCATGTCACAACTGTTGTGTAGTGACTAAGGCCAGGGCTGCAGATACAGAAAGAATGATTCTGTGCTAAAAGGAATGGACTGAGACCTGGATTGTTATGCATCCTCCCCATGCCAACTCAGGCAAGTTGCCTAGCCTGGGCCTTACTTTTCCTCATCTTTAGTATGTGTTGTTCTTTTGGGCACCTGAAGAGCATACTGTACATTTCTTGGAAATCTGTGGACAGTGGTTGGAAATGTGGTGCAGAGGAGGTTTGTAAGGCTGCAGGGTGGGCTGGGAGAAGAGGAGAAGACAAAGGAAGAATGTATGAGGAGTCTCTAGCCCCAGGCTCCAAAACACTGTCTGGTGTATGAGGGAGCTGAGAACAAGAAGACTCATTGCAGGTCACAGACATACATCAATGAGCCATGGAAGGGAAGTTCACAGGACTAGGTCTGACCCAAATCCTGTTTATATTGCTCAAGTACAAACTATGTGCAGGTCCATAGCTCAAGCACACATGTGCAAAGACTGAATAGGCTCTTAGTTGAATTGCACATGCTCCATCTATGTCACAAATTCTGTGCTACCTGTGTAGGCTTCCCCATGCACTTTGCCTCCTACCTCTGCATCCTGCTTTATTCACAATGGGACAATGGTGGTGGAGTGGGTGCAAAGAGAAACAGAAGAAATCTTTGTCATTGAGCCACACTGTCTTTGCTATGCCACATGCCATGTGGATCTTTTCCTATGTTGATAGTATGTTGTCTGCATTTTGATGTCCTCTAGCAAATAGTGGGATATGAGGCACTTGCAGTGAAATGGTGGTGTAGACTAAGGAAGGAGATATTGTCTTTGGAGAGACCACAGTTACAATCACTTCCTTCCTCAAGTAGGGGCTACTGTGCAGGTGGTTCAAGGGAGTCCACCAGTGTGAAATGTGACCAGAATGTTTAGGAACAGTTTGGTGGGTAACTACACAGCTGAGAGGTCTGAGATTATCTTTCCTTGCATATGGTCCTACAGACATATATATCTACACTGTATGCTGAAGAAGGGGAGAGAGGTAGGGGCATCTGGCTAGGACAATATTATATGTGTTTTTTCTCCCTATAGTAGAACTGTAATTAGAAAATACAGAAACAACAAGGAGTCTAGTGGCACCTTAAAGACTAACAGATTTATTTGGGCATAAGCTTTCGTGGGTAAAAACCTCAGGTTTTTGCAAGGCTGTTGCAGGGAGGAGATTAAAGGTCTGTTAATCTTTGGCCCATCTCATTAGAACACTTCGGAAAGTAATGTGATCATGTGATTTACTATGGGAAACCATCCAGATGTGACTTGGGGATGGTAGAAGAAAGGCTGCCCAGGCAGCAGTGCATAGATTTTTGTATGTGTTTTCTAGGCTATCTGGGTCAAGGACCATGCTGGAGACTGTCAAATTTCAAGAGGGCCATTTCTGAATCTCACTCCAGAGTTTTGAAATTACCTTTTTGATAACTCCAATCACTGTCCAGACAAATATTCTGTGCAATTACTGACTACAGTTGTGTCACCGTACAGAAGGCATTGCAGCTATGAGAGAAAAAGATGGTTTCCACCCCTTATGGACAACTTGAAGGAACTGATTAAGAAGTGGATTCAGAGTACTTCATTCCTAAGGAAGACTAAAATCCAGCATAGGTGTTGGAACAAGAGGTGCTGCCACACCACCTAGCTTGAAATGGTTTCTATCATATACAGGGTTTACAGTTTGGTTCAATGTCTCTCAGCACCTCCACTATACAAATTGTTCCAGCAGCCCTGAAATCCAGTGAGCTATAAATAAATTTCTTAGGAAGTAAACAAAGGCATGGGTCCATGAGAGGACAGACATTCAAGATCCAGTCCACAGTCATGCGACAGAATGCCATGACATCAGTGATCTGCTAAGAGGCCCCTTCATCTGGAATGCCAGCAATCAAGCCAGCTACCAACTTTGGTAAAAGTCACTCTGCTCACAGATACTGTTATTCATGGACAGTGTTACATTCCAAAACACTTCTCGTGGACAGATCCAAGCCAGGAGGGAGCACACAAATAGATCTCGACCTTATTTGCCAACAGATATGGCATATAGCCATAATGAGTGCCTCATTGGACAACAGAACATGATAGATTTCCCTGGAGGCCATTCATAGCTGTACCTGAATATGGAAAACAAGGTGAAAGGTTGGAATTGGCAGGGAAGGCAAAGAAAGAATCAGTGCATGATTTTTCAGAAAATTCTCTGCCTCAAACCTTAGATGAACCACCCAGGTGGGGATCTGGGGTGGCAGCCATTTGTAAGTGCCTGTAACATTTAAAAAAGACACAGTAAAAAGGTTTGAAAAGCAGTGCTTCATTTTTTCTTCCTAATGTGTGTCACAATTTAGGAAGCAGTTCAGGAATAAGCCAGGAATAAGCAGCAGGCTAAGGAAATAACAGATGTGTTGCAGTCTGGTGGGAAAGTGAGGAGACCAGGACATGAAAGTATCAGTCTCTGGGTTCTAGACAATCAGGCATGATGGCTGGAGTGATGGTCGAAGCTGGATGTAGGGTCAAGACTGGGCCAAGGACAGGACTGAAACCAGGGTCTGAGAATAGGCTGTGGGTCAGAACTGGGGTCACAGTTCGTGGCTAGTCAAATCAGGGTTGTAGTTAGAGTCAGGAAGGAGGTCAAAGGCCAAAGCCTGATGGGAGTCAGTCCAAGGTCTGGGGGCAGGACGCACATGGAAAGTTAGAGTAGGAACAGGGCTGAAGTAGGGTCTGGGTAGGTCATGGACTAGGTTAGAGAAGACTGGAACAAGGCTCAGGCAAGGTGGGGCAGGAACAGAAACCAGATCAAGGGCAGGCTGGAAGCCTAGGGAGTTTCTGACATCACAAGACAACAGGAGGTTTTCCGGCTGAGTAGTGCTGTTGCACAGGCTAACTTGCACTCTGGTGGGGTCAGTGAAATACCTGTACCTGGGGCTCATGTGACCGAGGGCCAGATCAGGGGTAGGCTGCTGGAATATGCCTGAGGGAGGAATCACTGCAGGTTCTTCAGGAGGGGTGAGTTATGGCACATATTGAGAATCTGGGGATGGGTGTGTGCAAGCCCACTCACATCTAAAGGCCCCTCCCTCCAGCCTAAGGGGAGGAGCCACCAGAGCCAGATCCCAAGTATATATGGGGGACAACAAATGAGAAAACAGGGATGGGAGTGAGAGTCATAGGATCAAAAGCAGGGAGCCAGATGGGGACACTGCGCAGAGAACCCCAGACAGTGCCCACTGCTCCTCGAAAGCATCCAGAGAGCCAGTGGATGTGGCCCAGAGGAACTCTGCCTAGAGATGTGACCTAAGGGAGGAGCGGAAATAAGCCCCACAGTCACCGAGCACCTCCCTGTCTAGCATCCTTCTCCTGGTATGATAGACGGCCACCTTGGCCAGTGCCAGGAGGAGGTTTATGAGGAGGTCTTGCAACTTCATGGGACCATGGATGGGATGTGCGAATATCAGGAGGTGTGGGGGGAAATGCAGCCAGAACCTAAGAAGAAGGTTCTGGATGAACTGGAAAAGGGCCTGCAACCTGCTACACTCAATATAACTGTGCATTAGGGTCTCCCTCTCACTGCAGATGGGGCGGGTGTTGAGAAGGGGGATGAACCACGTCAGGTACACACCTGTGCTCACAGCTCCATGAAGGAGCTGCCAACTGATATTCTCAGCAGACCGGGGGACCATGATGGAATACAGACTGGCCCACTAGGCTCCTCACCCTCCTCGGGGGGAGGATGTCCTACCACTTGGTGTTGGGGTATGACATGAGGGTGAGAAAATGAAGGGTATGGAAGCACGAGCGAGTACAGGTGTTTCCTCCATGCAGTTGGGAGACAGATCGGCTGCAAGTCATGCAACTGGGTGGTGGTGCATGGGGGTGGTCAGGTGGCCTCGTGGGGTACAGGACCATTGGTGAGGTCCGGAAGGCCAAAGGTGGGCAGGTAGCTCCCTCCCACAGGACTTGCTTGAGGAAGGCCTGAAAGGCAAATGGTAAGGCTGCCCTTACCTTCTGGAGTGCATGCTGGGTGACATGAGGGGTGGATAGCCCCATATGCCAGTGATCATGGCACCAGAGTGAGCAGCCCTGGTCTGGCTGCAGGTTTGCCTCACTGAAAGGGGATTAACATAATGTATATCTTCAAAGGAGGAGACGGCAAGCGGGTGGGTGGCTGGGGGGCTGAGGGAATCATTTATATAATTCTGGGGACTTATGGGGGTAGGGAACATGTATGACAGTGTGTGGGCCGTCTTTCGTTGGGACCATAAAGCTGCCACATACAGTGTGCATGATATCCTGGGCAACGTGAGATATGGCTGTCTCAACTGGGCTGTGGAGATGGACCAGGGGCTGCATATAAGCTGAGCTGGAGGGGAGGATGACTGTGGGGTCCTGGGGCTCAATAACAGCATCGACATGTGGACACTAGAACTGGACACAGTATTGGTATCACCCCTGTTGTACAGAGATAATATTACTTCCCTGAAATTCTCCAGGTTATACATCCAAGGACCACATTTACTCTCTTAGCCAGTGTATTGCACTGGGAGAAAATACTCAGCTGCTTATCCACCATTTCTGAGCCACTGCATTCCAGGATAAAGCCCTCCATATGTGAGCTGCCTTCTTTGATCCTAAATGGATGAATGTGTATAACTGACCTTTTACTATCATTATTTGCCACACCACCAATTTTTGTGCTACCTTCCAATCTTACCAACAATTATTTAATTATTTCTTACAGAACAGTGATATTGAATAAAATTGGATAAAGAACACTTCCCTACAGGAGCCCCCTTAGGAACACCTCAGTTGTATGATGATTCTCCCTATACAATTGTTTTCTGTGATCTATAAGTCTTCTTCTCAGAGTTAGATGTTCAGATTCCATAACCAGAGGACAACCGCTGTATCAAGGAAGATCAGGCATTGTAAACTGCATTCCAGATGTCAGGCTGGGCACTTGTCCAGATGAATCATAGAATCGCAGAATATTAGGGTTGGAAGATACCTCAGGAGGTCATCTAGTCCAACCCCCTGCTCAAGGCAGGACCAACCCCAACTAAATCATCCCAGCCAGGGCTTTGTCAAGCCCGGCCTTAAAAACCTCTAAAGATGGAGATTTCACTGTGACGTTGTGCAGTCTATATGGTTTTATAAAAACTTGATAATAAGTCAATATAATGTAACTGAGCTGGTTTTAGAGAAAATACGGTAATAAGTGAATGTAACGTAACTGGGATATGCTTCATGCAAAAGGTCTCTTGTAAGGTATCATTACAAAGCTTATAATCTACTGAGTATGATCATCTGATTTGTATAAATGTACCACTCTTGTATCTAAAACTAGAAATATAAAATGTAACTCTGAGGGCCTATTGTAATTGTGTAAAGTGTGGACCATTAATGATGGTTTGGAATCTTGATGACTCCCATTGTCTGCAGATGGCTGTATTTACCTGTGAGTCTTCCTGTATATGTGTGTGCTGGCAAGTGAGTAATGAAGTCTTGCAGTGACATGTGATCATGTCACCTGAACTGGAATCCATCTTTAACCTGGTGCTTTTCCAGTGAGGGGGGGTGGAAACCCATAGAGACAAAGAGTTCCCACCTTATGCAAAAGATATATAAAGGGGGGAAGAGAAGAGAGAGGGAGAGGAGCCATCATGAAGAATCCCCTAGCTACCACCTGAGCTGCAACAAGAGCTGTACCAGGGGAAAGGATTGTGCCCAGGCCTGGAAGACGTCCAGTCTGAGAAAAACTTACTGAAGCCTCTCTGAGGGTGAGATTATCTGTATTTAGTTTGATTAGGCATAGATTTGCGCATTTTATTTTATTTTGCTTGGTGACTTACTTTGTTCTGTCTGTTACTACTTTGAACCACTTAAATCCTACTGTCTGTATTTAATAAAATCACTTTTTATTTAGTAATTTACTCAGAGTATGTATTAATACCTGGGGGAGCAAACAACTGTGCATATCTCTCTATCAGTGTTATAGAGGGCGAACAATTTATGAGTTTGCCCTGCATAAGCTTTATGCAGGGTAAAACGGATTTATCTGGGTTTAGACCCCATTGGGAGTTGGGCATCTGAGTGCTAAAGACAAGCACGCTACTGCGAGCTGTTTTCAGGTAAACTTGCAGCTTTGGGACAAGTGATTCAGACCCTGGGTCTGTGTCTGGAGCCAGACGGGAGTGTCTGGCTCAGCAAGACAGGATGCTGGAGTCCTGAGCTGGCAGGGAAAACAGAAGCAGGGGTAGTCTTTGCACATTGGGTGGCAGCTCCCAAGGGGGTTTCTGTGATCCAACCCGTCACATTCACCATCTCCCTAGGTAACCTATTCCAGTGCTTCACCACCCTCATAGGAAATAGTTTTTCCTAATATCCAACCTAGACCTCCCCCACTGCAACTTGAGACCATTGCTTCTTGTTCTGTCATCTGCTGCCACTGAGAACAGCCTAGCTCCATCCTCTTTGCAACCTCCCTTCAGGTAGTTGAAGGCTGCTATCAAATCCCCCCTCACTCTTCTCTTCTGCAGATTAAATAACCTCAGTTCCCTCAGCCTCTCCTTGTAAGTCATGTGCCCCAGTCCCTAATCATTTTTTATGCCCTCAACTGGACTCTCTCCAGTTTGTCCACATCCCTTCTGTAGTGGGGGGACCAAAACTGGATGTAATACTCCAAATGTGGCCGCCCCAGTGCCGAATAGAGAGGAATAATCACTTCCCTCGATCTGCTGGCAATGCTCCTACTAATGGAGCCCCAATATGCTGTTAGCCTTCTTGGCAACAAGGGCACACTGTTGACTCATATCCAGCTTCTCATCCACTGTAATCCAGAGGTCCTTTTCTGCAGAAATGCTGCTTAGCCAGTTGGTCCCCAGCCTTTAGGGGTGCATTGGATTCTTCCGTCCTCAGTGCAGGACTCTGCACTTGTCCTTGTTGCACCTCATCAGATTTCTTTTGGCCCAATCCTCCAATTTGTCTAGGTCACTCTGGACCCTATCCCCACCCACCAGAATATCTACCTCTCCCCCCCAGCTTAGTGTCATCTGCAAACTTGCTGAAGGTGCAATCCATCCCATCATCCAGATCATTAATGAAAATATTGAACAAAACCAGCTCCAGGACTGATGCCTGGGACACTCCGCTTGAAACCAGCTGCCAACTAGATATTGAGCCGTTGATCACTATCTATTGAGTGTCACGATCTAGCCAGCTTTCTATCCACCTTATAGTCCATTCATCCAATCCGTACTTCTTTAACTTACTGGCAAGTAGACTGTGGGAGACCATATCAAAAGCTTTGCTAAAGTCAAGGTATGTCATGTCCACTGCTTTCCCTGTATCCACAGAGCCATTTATTTCATCATAGAAGGCAATCAGGTTGGTCAGGCATGAATTGCCCTTAGTGAAGGCATGTTGACTGTTCCTGATCACCTTCCTCTCCTCCAAGTGCTTCAAACTGGATGCCTTGAGGACCTGCGCCATGATTTTTCCAGGGACTGAGATGAGGCTGACTGGTCTGTAGTTTACCGGATTCTCCTTCTTCCCTTTTTTAAAGATGGAAACTATATTTGTCTCTTTCCAGTCATCCGGGACTCCCCTGATCGCCATGAGTTTTCAAAGATAATGGCCAATGGCTCTGCAATCACATCAGCCAACTCCGTCAGCACCCTCAGATTCATTGCATCCAGCCCCATGGACTTGTACATGTGCAGCTTTTCTAAATAGTCCTTACCCTGTTCTTTCACCACTGAGGGCTCCTCCCCATACTGTGTTGCCCAGGACGGCAGTCTGGGAGCTGACCTTGTCTGTGAAGACCGAGGCAAAAAAAGCATTGAGTACTTCAGCTTTTTCTACATCATCTATCACTAGATTGCCTCCCCCATTCAGTAAGTGTCCCACACTTACCCTGACGTTCTTCTTGTTGCTAACATACCTGTAGAAACCCTTCTTGTTACACTTCATGTCCCTTGCTAGCTGCAACTCCAGTTGTGCCTTGGCTTTCCTGATTACAGCCCTGCATGCTCGAGTAATATTTTTATACTCCTCCCTAGTCATCTGTCCAAGTTTCCACTTCTTGTAAGCTTCTTTTTTTGTGTTTAAGCTCATTGAAGATTTCTCTGTTAAGCCAAGCTTGTCGCCTGACAGTTTGGCTATTCTTTTTGAACATTGGAATGGTTTGTTCCTATGCCCTCAAAAAGGCTTCTTTAAAATACAGCCTGCTCTCCTGGACTCCTTTTGCTCTCATATTAGCATCTCAGGGTGAGTTTTTCCAGGGGCAGATACCTCTTGAAGGAAGGAAACTTGATGGCTAATATATAGATGCCTGAGTTGAGGGAAAGACAGTTTAAAAATGTATGTTCTAAAAAGGCAAGATATAACTCATCCAGATCCTCTTGCAGTAGGAAGTTCAGAAAGTGGTCATATTGTTAAAGTGCTGCCCCATCCCCATATACAGCACCTCTGCCTTACTTAGACTAAGGTAGAACCAGCTGTTTTTCATCCAGGTATTTATTTCTTCCAGGGAAGCTGGATGATAATGTTTTCTGCTGAGAAGAATACATATAGTTGTATGCCATCAAGATAATGTTGACATATGAAACCAGAGTGTCCACATTGTCCCCTATTAGTTTAATGACAGGTATCAGAGTAGCAGCCGTGTTAGTCTGTATCCGCAAAAAGAACAGGAGTACTTGTGGCACCTTAGAGACTAACAAATTTATTAGAGCATAAGCTTTCGTGGACTACAGCCCACTTCTTCGGAGTTTAATGTAAATGCTAAGAAAGACTGAATAAAAAGTTAAGTTTCTTGGGACTCCACAAGAGAGCTCTCAATGAGGAAGGGTAGCTACCTATTACAACCCTCCAAGTTGTCTAAGAGGAATGAGCAAAGCCATCACAGAGTAGTTTAGTCAAACCTGCCAGCTTATGTACAGGGATTTAACTGTTCCTTATGCACTAGTGTACAGGTGGTTGAACTATTCATTGTAAATAATGTATTCAATGAAGTTAGCTCTTTTTTCTCTTTATGAATTGGCCATGAAGAGATCATGATTACTAATTGACTTGTCATTCAGAGTTCTTCAATTAATAGTTTTTATTGACATATTTGAGCTATGAGTTGTTCACAGATTGTTTGCAGTGACTATTCAGTCAATTGTTCATTATTCAGAGTTTGCTATTCAAGTTTTGTTACTGGTCACCTAAACCAGCCTTGATCTTCTTTCTGCTCCCTATTTGGATGACCGAACCTTGATAAACTAATTCTGTTTCCATCAGAATTAAATTACTGTCACCACAAAACAATGTTTTGTTTCCTGATTAGATGAATCTTGGCTACACATCTGAAATTTGCTTTCAGTTAACATTTTAAGAACAAAATTTTGCTTCTATGAATGTTCATACAAAGTTAATAAGATAGGGTGTGAATATGCCAAATTTAAAATGCAATTCAGAATTCTCAGAAATATTTGAGAGTACTTTTCCCCAATGGTCACCTAGCTCTATTAATCGGTGTCAAATGTAGCTGATAAAACTAGCTGATTCCACTAAATCTATCTAGTTTGTTTCCCTATCCAGCCATAAAGATATACTGTATATACTCGTTCATAAGCCGATTTTTTTTAGTAAAAAAGGGAAGCACCAGAGACGGGGGTTGGCTTATGAACAGGTATAGAGAGGAAGAGGTGGGACACAGCCCCTCTCCCCAACAGAGGGAGCAAGGAGAGGCAGCACAGCCAGCAGAGACGGAAGGGAAGAGGCAGGGTCAGAGTCTGTCCACTTCTGGCCACGCTGCTCTCCCCCAGCCTCCAAAGCAGCTGCAGCTCCGGGGCTGGCAGGCTGCAGCTGTGCCACTCAGCCCCACCCCCCCAGAGCAGGCTGTGGCCGCACCACCCGGGCGCCGGAGCACGCTGTGGCCATGCCGCCCAGCCCAGCCCACTGGACAATGCTGCGGCCACACCGCCCAGTCTGGCCCACCGGAGCAGGCTGCGGCCGCACTGCCCAGCCTGCCGGAGCAACTCCAGCCAGGTCAGAGACATCCTCCCATGGCCCTCCCCAGATAAGGTTGGAAGGGATGGGATGGGGAGAGTTTGGGGGTCCCGGGCTAGGGATGGGGTCATGTGGGGGGTGGTCACAGGGGTTACTCCCTTGACTCCCAGCTTCTCCCCCCAAAAAAATTTCCCCACCAGTTGCTGTCCCAGCCCATCAGGGTAAGCAGCTGGCGCACCAGGACACTTTATTTAATTAGGTTTACCTCCGTGCCTGCGGACGCTTGAGGTAAACAAACCATGTCGGACCATCAGCGGCTTATCTTGATGGCCTAGGAGCCAAAGTTTGCTGACCCCTGAATTATAGGGTCGGCTTATGAATTGGTTATAAACATTTTCCATTTTTACGTATCCATCTTGGGGGGGTGGGTCGGCTTATAAAGAAACCGGCTTATGATGGAGTATATACGGTAATCCATTAGCATGACCAGCACTGTCTCTGTGCCAAAACCCAGTCTTAAACCTAATTGGGGGAGGGAGGGAATCCAGAATACCAACAGAAGTTTGACATCATATGAGTTGGTTTGTCACTATTTACATGATAACTTTGCCCAGGAAGGGAAGATTTGAAAAGGGTCAGTAGCAGGCCAGATTGCAGGGATCCATCAATAGTTTTCTGAATAATGTCTTGACTAAAACATGCTCCACACCCATTAGTAGATTACCCTCGATCATATATTAATCAAAGATATCAGTAAGTAGTAATTCCTCACTTGTTTTCATGAGCCATAAGGAGCAAGAATGTAGAAGAATGAACATCTCTTTGATCCCGTCTACACTGGCAAGTTTCTGCACAGTAAAGCAGCTTTTTGTGCGGTAACTCCCAAGGTGTACACAGTGCCAAGCCACTTAATGCACAGAAACTGCACAATTGTAGCGCTCTAAAAAAAACACCCAATGAGAGGCATACAGCTTTCTGCTCTGGGGCTACAGTGCTGCGGTGCCAGTGTAGACACCATGGTGATTACAGCGCTGCGATTGGCCTCCGGGAGGTGTCCCACAATGCCTGTTCTCACCTCTCTGGTCATCGGTTTGAACTCTATGGCCCTGCCCTCAGGTGACCAACTGTCATCCCCACCTCATACATTCCTTTGCAAATTTGAAAGTCCCCTTCCTGTTTGCTCAGTGATGCATGCAGTGGTCTCAGTGCATCTTTCCAGGTGGCCATGCCCGCTCCACACACCAGGTGATCCCCGCTTGGAGCAATGCTGAGCTGCTGGACCTCATCAGCATTTCGGGAGAGGAAGCTGTGCAGTCCCAGCTGCGCTCCAGCCTTAGGAAATATGATACCTACAGACAGATTTCACGATGCATGACAGAAAGGGGCGATGACCAAGACATACTGCAGTGTAGGGTAAAAGTGAAGGAGCTGCAGAACCACAAGGCGCGGGAGGCAAACCGCTGCTCTGGTGCTGGGCCCACGAGCTGCTGGTTCTACAAAGAGCTGGACGCGATACTCAGTGGTGACCTCACCTCCATTGCGAAGGCCCTTGTGGATACTTTGTTGGCTCACATGCCAGTCGAGAGTGGACCAAGTCAGGAGGAAGAAATCTTGAACAAAGAGGGAGAGGGGGACCCAGAGGCATAGGATGGCTCAGAGGCCAGAGATGCATGCAGTCAGGAGCTCTTTTCTACCCTGGCGGACCCTAGCCAGTCACAGCAGTCAGATCTTGGTGAAGCACAAACAGGAGAGTAGGCCCCTGGTAAGTGAATCTGATTTTGGGAATTGCTGAAGCAATTTGTTGGGGGCAGGAGGGTTGCAGAAAGCAGGCTTGTCTCCCACCACCTGCCTAGTCTGAGTGGAGGAACAGGCTGTTGATTGACTCCCTCACTTCATGGGAATCTCCCTCAGAGATCTCCACGAAACTCTCGTGGAGATACTGGGCAATCCGCTGCCGCAGGTTCCTTGGCAGAGCTGCTTTGTTTCTTGCCCCATTAACGGTAACTTTCCCGCACCACTGTGCTTTCACAGTGGGGTGGGGACCATTGCTGCACACAGGCAAGCTGCATAGGGGCCAGGGCAGAAGCCACAGACTTGGAGAAGACCCTCCCTTGATTCCCTGCTCACCCTCAGTAGCGAGATATCTTCCATAATGATCACATCGTGTGAGGACAGGAGTGATTAGCAAGCCCCCCCTATAGTGCTGGCTCTCCCCAAGAGCCACGTGCCCAGTCTACAGCAGGGTCTGGGAAGAGTGATTCACCCTGCCCCTGCGGCTCCTCACCATTTTGGGGGTCTTGTGGCTCGTGTGCTTGTCTGGGGTCAGCCAGTTAGTGACAGGTGTGTGAGTACTGGCTGCATTTTAAAGCACTGAATCAGTGTTGTCTGTGTTGCAAACAATACTGCTTCTGTAAAATGTTGTATTTAAACTTCACAGAGATGACCTTGGGAGCCCAGCCGCCCTTATCAATGGCAGAATGGGTGCGCAAAATTAGAAAGCGGCCACAAAGAACTAAGGAGGATTTTCTCCTTGAGATTATAATGCACTCCGTCACTGAGAAACAGGAATTGAAGGAGTGGCGGGACTGCAAGAAGAGGGACCCAAAGGAGAACATGGCACACCAGAAAGAAGCAACGGAGCAGCTCTTAAACATTATGGAGCGCCAAGTGGACACGCTCCAGGCGATATTAGCTCTTCAAACTAAGCAGCTCCATCCGCGATTTAAAGGGCCCAGGGCTCCACTGCGGTAGTGGTGGCCGGAGCCCCGGGCCCTTTAAATCTCTGCCAGAGCCCCACTGCCAGAGCCCCGGGGTAACGGCAGTGGCCCGGGGCTCTGGTGGTGATTTAAAGGGCCTGGGGCTTCCAGCCACTGCTACCGCAGCGGAGCCCCTAGCCCTTTAAATCACCGCCAAAGCCCCGCTGCTGGAGCCCCAGAATAGCAGCAGCAGCCGGGAGCCACGGGGCTCAGATGGTGATTTAAAGGGCCCAGGGCTCCCAGCAGTGGCCGGAGCCCTGGGCCCTTTAAATTGCTGCCAGACTCCCAGGGCTCCCGGACGCCTCTGCAGCTACCGCTACCAAGGGGCTCCGGCGGTGATTTAAAGGGCCCATGGCTCCCAGCCGCTGCTACCACAGCCGGAGCTCTGGGCAGTGATTTAAAGGTCCTGCCTCATCCAGTTGAGGCCCCGCCCCTTCCAGTTGAGGCCCTGCCACCCGCTCAGGATTCCAGTGTACCGGTAAGTTCTTTAAGTTACTTTCACCCCTCTCTACATGTGGGTTGAAATCTCTCAAAATCAGTATGCCAATGAGAAAAAAATCAGTTATGCTCTTTGTTATGTTAATGAACTATAAGAAATATAAATTATGGAATGAAGCTACACTATCTTCTACTATGCACACAGTTAAATCTTGCTTCCCCTGTTAAATCCAAATTTGATATCACCTCTCAACTTTGCCAAAACTTATGCACCTATAATGTAACATGCCAGATCATAGCTAAAATACAGTGCTTAGATACTATTGTGATGAACCTAAATAAATATCTGAAAGAGACAGAAAGAGAGAGGAAGGCAGGCAGGCAGGAGGGCCCCTCTGAAAGAGTAGAAGATTGGGAGTGGAGTAGAGTACCAGGATTTGCCCCTTAATTTGTAAAACCGTGTTTTAGTTTAACCAATGTTTATAGAGCATTAACATCAGACCAGTCAAATATATGAAATTAAATATGAAATACCAATCTAGACTTTTAATACTGTTTTAGAATATAAAAGAAACATTTTAAATCAATATATTATAATGGGCTAAATATATATATATACAGGCTGTCTATGCATGAAGGCTACTCAAAATCAAAATTGCTGTATTTAGCTCATAATAAAATAAATCAAATTAATAAAACCAGAGGTGATGATAACCTAGAATTATTCATTACATAAAGTATAGATGCCCTTAAATTTGTATTAAATTCAATTTAAATGCCATCAAACCAGGGTTGACAAAGTACTGTTTGATGAATATTTTGGTTTAAATCAATAGTGGTAAACTTTATTTTCTTACCTTGAGGCAAGGGGCAAGGTGATAGTATATATATATATATATATATATATATATATATATATATATATATATATAAACTATGTTGCATTAATGTTTCTAATTATAGCCTATAAAATTTCCATGAAATAAAAATTTTGCTTTAAAGTTCTATATTAAAGCCTCTTACACTTTAAAAGAGTCTTTAAAGAACTCTGGAATTAGTATCTTGAGGGCTCCCTTTACTTCTAGATTGTTCATATTCTGGAATTCAATTGCATGTTCATTTTTCCTCCATGGAAGGTTTTGTTATTTAACATATAGAAAGTGATCAATAGAAATCTAAAGTGTTTGGATCATTTAGCAGTGCATTCACCAAATGTTGTAGGTCAGATCTTCTGAATTACATTCCAAAGGATCAAATGCTGAGCTGACTTACATTCTATGAACCCCATTGCCTTCCCACAAAATGAAAGACATTGAAGAATTTGGCCCTATGTCTTTGTACCTAATTTATTTGTACATTATTATTATTTCATTTGATATTTTGGAAGTCTGAGATGATATTGAAGTGGCTGGTGTTCTCTGCTGTAGTTTATATATATATACATGCACACATATTCAATAACTTTTTGTTGCACAATGGCCAATGTTTGTAAACTTGGGTGTCTAAAGTTTGGCTCCTAAATCCACATTTAGGCACATAATTATTAATGGACTGATATTTAGAAGACAGAACCATCCACAAATCCTACTGAGGTCAATAAGAGCTGCAGATAATCCACTGAAAAGTAGGCCTCTTTCATTTATATGCCTAAATATGGATTTGGGGGACTAACTTTAGGAATCCAGGTTTGGCCAAAGCTCTTGACTTTGTTCTCCCTAATCAAATAAATATGACTCTTGCAATATGGAACTTCAATGGACTCTAATATTCCTCCTTTCAATTCATATCAGAGATTAAATTATTTGGGATAGTTTCAAACTTTTCATTGAGCATCTGAACCTCTTCAAGGGATGTCTCAGAACTGGAGAACTGATAGGAAAAAATAGCTTCTCTACTTTCCTTTACTTAAGTCAGTGAGGGACAAGACTATATTTTAGAACTATACAACCTCTGACTCATTCATTTTCTCTGACTGGGTAGTTATTATACAGTACTGCAGGCTATAAAGTTTTAGTGACATGCTGTTAAAGTCTGCAGCATCTATGCAAAGATTTCACCTATGAAGAAATTCTGATAGCACTATTTTATATCTTTTCAGTGGCCAAGCTGGCATACTTTTAATGGAAAAATACAGGAGAAATGTCTCCTGTTGGTAATTACCTTTCCTAATTTGAAGTTTCTTTTCTTCATGATGCTAATAGTGCTGAGAATTCTGTCAAGTGTCTTGGTTTCCAAGAACCTTATTCCTTCAAGAAAACCTTGGGACGCCTAATGGGAGATTGTAATTACTTACGCCAAATCTTTAGTTAAAAGACTGTTCCAGGGGGGAGGGATAGCTCAGTGGTTTGAGCATTGGCCTGCTAAACCCAGGGTGGTGAGTTCAATCCTTAAGGGGACCATTTAGGAATCTGGGGCAAAATTAGTACTTAGTCCTGCTAGTGAAAGCAGGGGGCTGGACTTCAATGATCTTTCAAGGTCCTTTCCAGTTCTAGGGGATAGGATCTTGTCAATCATCTAAAACAAATGAAGACAAGCCAACTCTTTTCTATTCCTTTGTCATTACAAGCTTTCTGTCTATTTTGCTAAGGCAATGCATGTGAAGGGTTATATCAGCTATTCCTTGACACAGATTATCTGAAGCCCTTTCCACAGAATTGAGAAGACTATGAATTGTAAAGCCTGAATACTTTAAAAACTTGTATTAATGTGAAAGTAGCAAATAAGATTTAAACCTACAGGCCCTGATCCACCAATCCATTACTTCACACTAGTGTAACTCCATTAGTTACACCAGTGTGAAACTGGATAAATGTGGTGATAAATCAGGCCCTCAGAGAATACATCTTGAAAAAAATAGCTTTAATTTTCCCTGAGGTCCTAGGGACAAGTTTCACTTTCATTTATACCATTACATTTATACTATTGAACGTAATGGTGTTGCACAGGTGTAACAGAATGCAGAATTTAGTTCCTAATTTGAGAAATGCATTCAGACAGTAATCGTGCACTTATTGTCTAACTGACATGTCATTCCATTGTCTAATTGTCCTTTCTGTCAAAAATTATGTTTAATGTATAACTTCAATATTTCCTTTAATGGGGATGCAATAAGTAAGGCTGGGAGAATATATGTTTTTTATTTATTTTTAGGCATTGCTATTTTTAGTTTCATGCCATTGTTCAGTGATTGTGTCCCGGACCACTGTAAATAAGTCTTCCCCATCTTTAATTGTTAGCTTTTAAATACTAGTAGATATTCATCACATTCCCCCACTGTCTATGTCTCTCTAGAATGTCAGCTCCTTAAATTCCACTCAGAAGGTGTTTGAATATTGCTGATCTACCATTTTGGTTTTTGTGGCATATTTCCACCCTTTCATTTGACTGTTGGACACTGATGATGTCATCAGGCAGCTTTCTATAGTTTGCAGTCAAGATATCCTCTCCTTTGTGCTGACTGACTATGTGCTGCAACCCCCTCCCACCTCCTCCCACAGTCTCTTCATCTCAATCTCACTCCACTTGCCCCCCTTGCACCTCTCCTTCAACATCTGCTCTCCTTCCCAATGTTTCCTGATCCCCTCCATGCTCAACCACACCCAAAATATTTACATAAGAAAAAGATTTAAATAAATAAATAAAGCCCCCAAAATTGTGGCATTATGATCTTTGCAAACTATCTACCTCTGTGATCTTTGCAAACTATCACTCTGCTCACTCTGTTAATATGCTCTATCCCTTTTCTCTATCTTTGTCTTTCTTGTCTGTTTAGATTGTAAGCTCTTCAGGGCAGGGACTGTCTCTTATTCTGTTTGTACATTGCCTTGCCAATGGAGTTCTGTTCTCAGTTGTTCCCTAGACATTACTGTAATAAAAATAATAAATAATAACAAATAATAATTAGATTGTCTGGAACATGTCAAAAATATTTGGGGAAGTTTTTCACTTTAAAACAAGATTCCTTTTTCTTGCTGTTGACAAATTCAGGTAAACTGTCAGGTTGACTAAAAGGCAGGACTATTTGGCTCAAGGAGGACTGATCATGCAGTATGAAGCATTTCACCTATAAGTTGTGGGTTCTTTTCTTCATGCTGAGACTTCTGTTTGTGTCTTGCCATCCCACTGTCTTTCTTGACATCAAGTCAGATCCAAAATCACTACCAAGATGGATGTAAAATGGCCTATGTAAAATGAGTTGATTCTTGTGGAATGATGGCCACATCTCAAAGCACTACAACAATTTGTTCCAGGTAGCAATTTTAGCAGAGATCAAGGATTGAATAAGAATGGAGGCCATACTACCTCTCACTAGTGGAGATCCCTTTAATTCAGGATTGAGGCACATTGGTGGAAGCTTGCACTGCCTTGCCTGTGATATAGCAGTTCTGTGAATAAGATTAAGACTGTCAGTCTGGCTCGTTTCATGATCACTAAAATTCACTTTGGGCCAAAGCCTGCCCTTTGCACAATGAATGGTTCAGAAGGGAAGGATGCACCTATAACTCCTGGCCGTCTGCCACTCTGTTGCATTTTCCTCTCTGGAAAGTGGACCCAGTAGTATTTGATTGCAAGTGGAGTGGGGAAGGAGTTGGCTATGCAGTGATGAAATGCCACTATATAGTTGTATTTCCCCTCTATGTTGTTCTTCATTCCAAGTTTCCATACATGCTCCACTTTGCACCACCTAGGAAAGGAGAGTGTATAGCCCTTCACATTTTAATATTAATTATTTTTAATTGTATGAGAAAATCAAATCAGCCCTCACATTTTGTACAGGAAAAGGAAAGAGACAAATCAGGTCTCTCGCCCATTTGTAGTCCATAACAACTCCCAATTCAGGAAAGCCTCCCTATTCAAGAAGAGCACTTAAGCATGTGCTTAATTGGTAAGCATATATTTAAGTTCTATTGAAGCCAATGGGACTCAAACACATGCTTATAATTTAAATACTTACTCGAGTGTTTTCCTGAATAAAGATAGACTTAAGCACAAGCTATTCTTGTGCTTTTGTAGCATGTAGTGGTCAGATCCTTATCTGGTATAAATCAGCACAGCTCATCTGAGGTCAGGGGAGCTACACTGATTTACACCATCTGAGGATCTGGCTTCTGAATAGGCATTTGTGATTTGATATTTTATCAGTTACTTTCATGGGCTATAGGCTTCGAGTTCTTGCAATCAAAAAATAATTTTAATCCATTTTGTGGTTATAATCATATAATTTTAATTTTTAGTGCAATAAGATTGCTACCACCATTGAAGACGGTAGAACAACACACCGTGGTAACCTTAATCTTTGACAAAGAGCTCTTTATTTTCCAAAAATATTGTATTTGAATAGAACTGCAAACAGTTTCCCAGGTATGAAGCATATATCTAATCCACCAATTGTATATTTAATTAGCATTTTAATTATGCCTTCCTCTTCAATCCATTTGACTGCTGCAATTTAAAATGCTTTTTAAGAAAAAGACCCATAAAAGAAGGCACAGTTGACAAAACAAAGAATTAGTTTAAAATGATTACTGAAATCTCTGGAAATTTCAGTGTGTATAATATGAATTAAAACATGTCAGAATTTAAGCCCATAAGTCACAGAACCTGTCTTGGATTCAGATTTCAGTTTAGGAATAAAATGATGAAAGTATAAATATGTGGCAGAATTATGTTGAACATAAGTGAGAGTTACTGAGGATTGAATTGCTTGTCTTTCTCCACTTTGTCCTCAGCCAAGTGGCAGGAAACAGCTGGCCAGAATTTTTGAGTGCCTTTAATGAAGTGAATACTTAGTTGTTAGGATGTGGTGATTAAATGAAATAAGACTAATATTCCTGTGTGGATTTGCTGAAAGATGATTGCACTGAAAGGAAGGCAACTCTAAGTGAGTCACATGACCTACTTTGGAAAAAAATATTCAATTTATGGAGAATATTCTTTAGAGATTCAATTTTTTTTTATTGTTATTATTATAGGATTCTTTAAAGACATCAAATTCAGGGACACAAGCTAGTTCATTTATTTTGGCTTTCGTGCCTCAACAAAATCCACACAAATAAATGACAGGCTAAATGAATTCATTCTGCTGTCACAATCTTCCTAGAGTTCTAACATAATGAACTCTAAAGCCCAGAGTCACTCCAGAGCAGCACCAGGTTAAAGGAAAAACTCAGAACAGTATATATTAATGGGTAAGGTTGCCACAAAGCCATATTCAGTTCAATGTGTGTAAAGACCTATTATGTTGTTACAACTTCCTTGTAACAACATAACATCACAAAATGATCAGCAACATGAAACTGGACATTTTCATCTGTTTGTGCCTTACAAGAAGGAAAATAAACTTTGCTTCGGTCTCATTTTTACCATGTTTGATGGTACCATTTGACTTATTTCCCAGACATGCTTAATGAGAAATGTCAACTTTCTGAAAATTCTTATTTCCAGTTAGAGGTAGTCCTAATTAATTCAGATCCTATTTATATTGTAGATGGTTGTACTCCATGAAGTTAATATTTCTGGCCAAATGAGAAAACTGTATGGGTCTTTTCCTGCAGAAGAAAGGAAAAAACAGATTGAGCTGAGTCAGTTAATTGTGAGGGACTACTTTCTATGAATGTCCTGTATTAGAGAGATGATATTTGTGAGGGAATGTTGTCTATTAGTTAGAGCAATTGAGAAACAGGACTCCTGAGTTCCATCCTCAGCTCTGTCTTAACTTATATTTAGGGTGACCATATTTCCAAAAGTAAAAACTGGACAGCCCTGGGGCTCACCCAAGCTGCCCCTCTCCTCCCCCGCTGCAAGGCTTGCCAGAGTCATCCATCCACCTCCTGCTGCCCAGGGTTGGGGCTGACCCCGCCCCACCCCCGCCTGAGCTCCACACAGCCTAGGGCTGGGGATGACTCCTTACCCAACCCCATGCCACCTGCGGCTGGTCACCTGTGCCCTGTGCAGCCCATGTCTGGGGCTGACCCCCCGCCCCAAGCTCTGTGCCGCCCGAGACTGGGACTGACATGCCCTCCCCCGAGTCCCATGCCAGCCAGGCTGGGGCTGGGACTGAGCGCCTGTGCCCCGTGCTGTCCGTGGCTGGGGCTGACCCCCCACAGCTTTGTAACCCATGCTACCCGCAGCTGGGGCTGGGGTTGATCCCCCCTGAGCTCTGTGCCTCCTGCGGCTGCCACTGAGCCCCGTGTTGCCTGGGGCTTGGCCTGACCCCCTGAGCCCCACTGCCCTGCCCCTCGCATTGCCACCCCCCACAACATTCCTCCACGCCCCCCTAGCCCAACTTTTTTGATTAACTGTGCACTTGTTTGTTTGCTTTTGCCAACTGAGCAGTTAGGAAGAGAAAACAGGCCAAATGCCCGTTTTTGTCAAAAAAGTCAGGACAGCCAGGACAGAGCTTAAAAACAGGACTGTTCAGCCAAAACGGGACATATGGTCACCCTACTTATATTGTGACTTTAGGCAAGTTATTTAATGGCTCTGTACTTGAAGTTACTTATCTGCAAACTAGTTATAACAAAACTTATCTCACACTGTGCTGTAAAACCCATAATAGAGGCCCAACTTCAATGTATACCCCAAATTAAGAAACACAGTAAAAGAACTAAATAAGAGGCACCATGGCTTAACAACCATGTAAAAGAAGCAGTGAGAGATAAAAAGACATCCTTTAAAAAGTGGAAGTCAAATCCTAGTGAGACAAATAGAAAGGAGCATAAACGCTGCCAAATTAATTGCAAGAATGTAATAAGAAAAGCCAAAGAGGAGTTTGAAGAACGGCTAGCCAAAAACTCCAAAGGTAATAACAAAATGTTTTTTAAGTATATCAGAAGCAGGAAGCCTGCTAAACAACCAGTGGGGCCCCTTGATGATCGAGATACAAAAGGAGCACTTAAAGATGATAAAGTCATTGCGGAGAAACTAAATGGATTCTTTGCTTCAGTCTTCACAGCTGAGGATGTTAGGGAGATTCCCAAACCTGAGACGGCTTTTGTAGGTGATAAATCTGAAGAACTGTCACAGACTGAAGTATCACTAGAGGAGGTTTTGGAATTAATTGATAAATTTAACATTAACAAGTCACTGGGACTAGATGGCATTCACCCAAGGGTACTGAAAGAACTCAAATGTGAAGTTGCGGAACTATTAACTAAGGTTTGTAACCTGTCCTTTAAATCGGCTTCTGTACCCAATGACTGGAAGTTAGCTAATGTAACACCAATATTTAAAAAGGGCTCTAGAGGTGATCCCAGCAATTACAGACCAGTAAGTCTAAAGTCGGTACCGGGCAAATTAGTCGAAACAATAGTTAAGAATAAAATTGTCAGACACATAGAAAAACATAAACTGTTGAGCAATAGTCAACATGGTTTCTGTAAAGGGAAATCATGTCTTACTAATCTATTAGAGTACTTTGAAGGGGTCAACAAACATGTGGACAAGGGGGATCCAGTGGACATAGTGTACTTAGATTTCCAGAAAGCCTTTGACAAGGTCCCTCACCAAAGGCTCTTATGTAAATTAAGTTGTCATGGGATAAAAGGGAAGGTCCTTTCATGGATTGAGAACTGGTTAAAAGACCGGGGACAAAGGGTAGGAATTAATGGTAAATTCTCAGAATGGAGAGGAGTAACTAGTGGTGTTCTCCAAGGGTCAGTCCTTGGACCAATCCTATTCAACTTATTTATAAATGATCTGGAGAAAGGGGTAAACAGTGAGGTGGCAAAGTTTGCAGATGATACTAAACTGCTCAAGATAGTTAAGACCAAAGCAGACTGTGATGAACTTCAAAAAGATCTCACAAAACTAAGTGATTGGGCAACAAAATGGCAAATGAAATTTAATGTGGATAAATGTAAAGTAATGCACATTGGAAAAAATAACCCCAACTATACATACAATATGATGGGGGCTAATTTAGGTACAACAAGTCAGGAAAAAGATCTTGGAGTCATTGTGGATAGTTCTCTGAAGATGTCCGCACAGTGTGCAGAGGTGGTCAAAAAAGCAAACAGGATATTAGGGATCATTAAAAAGGGGATAGAGAATAAGACTGAGAATATATTATTGCCCTTATATAAATCGATGGTACACCCTCATCTCAAATACTGCATACAGATGTGGTCTCCTCATCTCAAAAAAGATATACTGGCACTAGAAAAGGTTCAGAAAAGGGCAACTAAAATTATTAGGGGTTTGGAACGGGTCCCATATGAGGAGAGATTAAAGAGGCTAGGACTCTTCAGCTTGGAAAAGAGGAGACTAAGCGGGGATATGATAGAGGTATATAAAATCATGAGTGATGTGGAGAAAGTGAATAAGGAAAAGTTATTTACTTATTCCCATAATACAAGAACTAGGGGTCACTAAATTAAATTAATAGGCAGCAGGTTTAAAACAAATAAAGGAAGTTCTTCTTCACGCAGCGCACAGTCAACTTGTGGAACTCCTTACCTGAGGAAGTTGTGAAGGCTCGGACTATAACAGTGTTTAAAAGAGAACTGGATAAATTCATGGTGGTTAAGTCCATTAATGGCTATTAGCCAGGATGGGTAAGGAACGGTGTCCCTAGCCTCTGTTTGTCAGAGGATGGAGATGGATGGCAGGAGAGAGATCACTTGATCATTGCCTGTTGGTCCACTCCCTCTGGGGCACCTGGCATTGGCCACTGTCGGTAGACAGGATACTGGGCTAGATGGACCTTTGGTCTGACCCAGTATGGCCGTTCTTATGTTCTTATGTTCTAAATTAAGTCATCCAATCAAGCAGCAGAAACACTGCCATGTGACTTAGATGATCAGTCAGATGACTCATATAACAAATTCATAATATCAAAGATTCTATTATTGAAAGCTCACTTCAGATGGTTTACATACAATCTGTAAATGAAATGGTGTAAAAAAACTATTCATCAAATAATTTAAAATAATTAACAAAATCATAAAAATTGTTATCTGTTGTTGGACAATTTATGAAAAGATTAAAGAGCTAAATAGGTTGAATAAATTGTTCATAATGAACAGGTCAAAGAGTTGTAGATAGCATAGCATTAGCTGACTGGCCTTCTATGAAAATCAACAGTATACATACCTCATTACAAATATTTCTAAGTAGAGGCCAAATTCTGCCTTCACTTAGGACTTGATCCAAAAGCTATTGAAGTCAAATGGAAGCTTTCCATTCACTTCAATGGGTTTTTGATGAGTCTCTTAAATCTGGGCAAACCAACTAATTTTAATCAGATTACAGAAATCTAAGTGAGGATAGAATATGAGCCTATATAATAAATAATTTCTCCAAACTGAAATTTCACATTATGCTTTTAGCCTGGGTGTGGCTTTGCTTGGTTGGTTAATTGGGTTGAGGTGGAAAGAAACCATCCAATTCTGCCATTAAATGGACAGATATAAATAATTGTCATCAACATATTGGCACAACACTTAGTTTAATTAAACTTCTTATTTTTCCTATCAATGCAAGAAATTGAAGTTTTGGATATTTTTTCCTTTTCCGTTCCTCAAAGATTCCAGTATTATGTTATTTAATAATGCCAAGCACAGTTGGGTTCTGGTTCATGACCAGGGCTTCTAATTACCAAAAACAAATAATAATAATAACATTTAAAAGGCAAGTGTTTACTTTCATTTTTTACATTAAAATATCTACAAATACCACGGTTCCAGAGGTGACTTTAGTGCATCCAAAGAATTTGGGGGGAGATTTAAAATGACACAAAAAGTGAGTCATTCACCTAACTCCCATTCACTTTCATTTCTGACTTTGAAAATCTCCCCTTTGAATTTTGTAAAGATGCAGTCTATGGATCCACAATATTAGGGTTACCATTCGTCCGGATTCCCCCGGACATGTCCGGCTTTTTTGAGTTAAAAATAGCGTCCGGGGGGAATTTGTCAATGTCCGGACTTCCCCCCATGCAGAGCGCGCGCGGCGTACAGGGCAGCCGGCCGGATCGTGCCACTCGCACGGGGCTCCGGCAGCCTGAGCCCTTCCTCCACTTCCCCCTCCTCTCCCCTGCAACTCGACACCAGTCCCCTCCTCTCTCTCCCTCCCTCCCCCTACCCCCTGCATTCGCAGATCGCCGGCCGTGTTCGCCTCGGGCCTCCGGCAGTCTGGAGCTCTGACCCTGCTCCCCTCTCCCTGCTGCCGAGCGCGCTGCTCTGCAGCACAGTAAGGGGGCCAGGGGTCAGAGAAGCGGCAGGGAGGTTCTGGGGGGGGGTAGTCAAGAGACAGGGAGCAGGGGGAGGGTTGGATGGGTCAGGAGTTCGGGGGGGGCTGTCTGGGGGTTGGGGGTGTAAGGTTTTGGGCAGTCAGAGTACAGGTGGGGAGGGTCTCAGGAGGGGGCAGTTAGGGGACAAGGCACAGGGAGGCCTAATGGCTCTCCATGCGTCTCTGGACCCTCTCAGCTGTCGGGCTTGGACGGAAACATTGCCTGAGGGTAGTGAGAGAATGGGTTATCGGTGAGGTGGGGGTGGCTTGGGCTTTTAGACGATCTTGATGTGTTAGTTAGAAAAATAGTTAAAGAGATTTTACATTTACCTCAGTGTACCACAGATGGGATATTTTATTCTAGAGGTAGGGATGGTGGTTTAGCTCTCACTAAGTTTAGTGTGCAAATCCCAAATATGTTAATTCGTAAATGGAGGAGACATATTGTCTCGAGAGATGATTGGATGGACCTATCTTATCTATATGCAGGAGAAAATCTTGTGGATAAAATATTGTCATTTAGTGCAGTAACATCTCATCCCAAGAAATGGAGGGAAGAGGAATTTTTAAGATGGTCGGAACTGAGATGTCAGGGAATAGGGATAAAATATTTTAAAAATGATTTAATTAGTAATTCGATTTTTAGAAACTCTAGTAAAGTTAAATCGTCAGCGTATATCGCAGCATTGCAGCTTAGGGCAAATATTTATCCTACTAGGGAGACATTAGCAAGAGGAAGAGGAGGTGTGAATGCTCTTTGTAGATGGTGCGGTAAAGTGCGGGAGACTGTTCCCCATATCTCAGGACAATGTTATAAGACTAAGAATGCTAGGAT
Source organism: Malaclemys terrapin pileata (assembly GCF_027887155.1). Taxonomy (NCBI): domain Eukaryota; kingdom Metazoa; phylum Chordata; order Testudines; family Emydidae; genus Malaclemys; species Malaclemys terrapin. The sequence goes on from NC_071506.1 coordinate 167,101,952, forward strand.
AAAAAGGCATAATAGAGAAGTGTCTGCAGTTGTAGATAAGGTTGGTAAATTAGGGTGGAAGGCAATGATAGAGCCCCATTTGAGAAATAGTAAGGGTGAGTTAAGAAAGCCGGATATTATATTTATAAAAGGAGATACAGCAGTGGTGGTTGATGTTACAGTGCGATGGGAGGATAATGCCGGAAGTTTGGAACAAGCCCACAGTGAGAAGGTGGCTTATTATCTTGAGTTAGAGGAAGAAATTAAAAACTTAACGGGAGGTAAAAATATTCACTTCTTTGGTTTTGTGCTTGGGGCGCGTGGCAAGTGGAGTGAAGGTAATAATGATTTGTTACAATTATTGGGAATGGACAGAAGTAAAAATTTTAAGGAGAGTATATGTAGACTTGTTTTATATTCCACTATTGGTATGATGGCTATATTCAGTGACAGGTAAAGATCCCGGAGTTTCCATTCCGTGTATCTTGCCAAAACTAAATTTTAGCTATTTTGGTTTCCATGCTCTAAATTTTCAAATTTTTAATATTGTTTTGAACATTAACATATTTAGTGTTATTTAATATCTGTCCTTCAATAGAATGGTTTTAACTATACAATAAATACTTATTAATGGATGAAATTCCAATTTAAATTATTAGTTTATTTTCTTTTTTAACTACTGGATGTGGATGCGGACTGGCCGCGTATAATAACCAGGAAAGGGCAGGTAGTCACACCTGTACATGAATAGGGGGTGGGGTTCTGGAGGGCAGTTAGGAGCAGGGGTCCCAGGAGGGGACAGTCAGGGGACAGGGAGCAGAGGGGTTTAGATGGGTCAGGAGTTCTGGAGGGGGCTGTCAGGGGGTGGGGGTGTGGATAAGGGTTGGGGCAGTCAGGGGACAGGTAGGGGGTAGGGTCCTAGGGGGCCAGTTAGGATGTGGGGAAGGTCTCAGGAGGGGGCAGTCAGGGGACAAGGAGCAGGAAGGCTTAGGTAGGGGGTGGAGTCCTGGGGGGCAATTAGGGGCAGGGGTCCCAGGAGGGGGCAATCACGGGGACAAGGAGTGGGGGGGAGGGTTGGGGGTTCTGAGGGGGCGGGAACTGGGAGGGAGTGGAAGGGGCAGGGGCGGGGCTAGGGCAGGATGGGGGCGGGGCTTGGGCGGGGCTCCTCCCATCCTCTTTTTTGATTGTTGAAATATGGTAACCCTATACAATATTCAATTCTATCGGTTAAGCCATTGTGATGTATGCTGTTAATGTGCATTGAAGAGAATGTGTAAAATCTATGCACGTTTAAACAATAGATTATGCCTCCTAATGATGACTCATTAGGATCTATCACTTTAATAATTTACCCTTTTAGAATTCTTAATAACACTTACAAGGGTTCTGAAGAAATCAGTATAGTCTCTAGTGTGAATTTCCATCCTCAGTTTTCTTTTTTGTTTGTTTTTAATGAAATAAAATAAAAACACTATTAGCTTAGAGAAAAGCCTGGATGCAGGTGCTATGTGGGTCCAGGGTCCAGCCACAGCTGCCCAGTCTAACATGTCTCTTCACCTGCAGCTGCTGCGGCTTGTATCATGAGGAGAGAAGAGAGCCCCAATGGTCGGTGGCCATAGAGCTGCACCATAGCTAGCCAGCTTCACCATCTCGTCTAGAAGCAAAATCCCAGGCTCTTGGCTCTTACTGTCCCTGCCTCCCCATGCTTCTGTTTGCTTATGTGATGTTGGGCAACCAAGAAGTAACATAAGGACTATGCCAGCTGATTTGGATTCATGGGGCTCGGGCTAAGGGCTCCTAGAGCCCAGGCTGCAGCCCAAGCCTGAACATTTACACCATAATTAAACAGCCTTTAGCCTGATCCCCATGAGCCTGAGTCAACTGGCATGTGCCAGCCATGTTTTTTTAATTGCAGCATAGATATACCCCACATCTGGGTCAGAGTGTTTCCATTTGAGTGAAAGCTATAGACACAGTGGATGACTGAGTACACCACCCCTCCCTGCAACACAGCCAGCTGACAGCCAGATCAGAACTGTCAGTCAGGTAGGGCAGGAGGACTAGTAAAGCCCCTACACAACCCCCATTGCCTCTGTCAACTCTTAAAGTGGGGTCTCTCTGAGCCCACAATACTTGGCCTTCTCAGGCTCAAACAGGCCAGCACAGAGCATCTCCATCGAGCAAGAGCCCTACAAGAAACTCTGGATTTGGCCCATAAAGTTATAGGAAAAGTTAAGTTCTTAAGTCCTAAATTTGACTTACCTATTTTCTCATTTTTTTCCTATTTCCATATAACACTTTAACATTTTAAAAAACTATTTTAAAGCTTAGTCTAATAAACTAAAAAGTCCAAGGCATGTGGTACATGACAAGTGGAAGAGATAGCCATTTTAAAACAAGGAAAATACGATTGTAAAGCCACAAAAGTTGGCAGGGTCTGGTGCATTCCTCAAACAACTTTTAACCCATTTTATGAAAATAACTAAATGTCTAGTTGATGGTGACATTTTGGTATAAATAAAAGTACAGGCTTTAGTTCTGCACCTGAACTGTCCTAGTTTCACAGTTGTTATATTGCACACTGCAAATTGTTAGTCAGTGTTGACTGACAATTGCAGAATATTTCTGCAATAGATGTTTAACATGATATGCATCACTTGCAGGCCATTAATCCTTTTGGAATAAAGTGTGTAAGGCTAATTGTTCCTGCAGGTGTGTGTGAGCAATTCCCATTAACTTCAGTGGGAAGGATGTGGTGGTGTGTATATCTGAGCTCTATCTGTATAGATAGACCAGTGATTTTATGTTATGTTTATCAAAATGCACAGCTCTAAAGTGAGAAACCCTTAAAATTTCCTAAATAATATTTGTTACAAATAGTTTTTGTTACATTCCATTCGTTTTTGGATGGAATCATATGCCAAATATTTGGTACTTTATATATGTTGTATCATCTCTCATATCTCCTTTAAAGAAAATTCTACCCTGACTTAGACCTCTGTAATAATGGAAAGGTAATATATGACACAGGAAGATATTTACATATTGTTTTCCTTCCTATTTTTAATTTTTGTGAAACAACTATTGATTGACTGACCAACTGGCTCAGGGAAAAGGCATTACAGATGCCTTTGGCAGATTTACTACATCAAGCAGTTTGGCTCTAATTTGCTCATGCTCATGTAGACCAAACCCTTCTATTTTCCACTTAGGAAGGTGTGACGGGGCAACTGCCCCTCACTGGCTGGCAAAGCGTTAAGAGCAGCCCTTAGAAACAGCCAATCAGGGCCAGGCTGGGCCCTATAAGAAGGGCTGCAAGGCAGCAAGGAGCTCAGTCTGTCCCTGGAGCTTGAGGGAGAAGGTCTGGCTGTCTGTAGAGGGAAGTATCTGGGACAGAGCAATACTCGGCAGGGTCAGGGAAGCAAACGGAGCTTCATCCTGGCTGGCTCCCAGACTGAGGCCTTGATACAGGGGCTGAGTAGCTGCTGGGTATGGGGAAGTGGCCCAGGGAAAGCAGATAGCAGCAAAGGTAGGGTTACCATATTTCAACAAGCAAAAAAGAGGACGGGAGGAGCCCCGCCCTAGCTCCGCCCCTGCCCCTCCCACTTCCCGCCCCCCCCAGAACCCCCAACCCTCCCCCCGTTCCTTGTCCCCTGACTGCCCCCTCCTGGGACCCCTGCCCCTAACTGCCCCCCGGGACTCCACTCCCTATCTAAGCCTCCTTGCCTCTTGTCCCCTGACTGCCCCAACCCTTATCCACACCCCCACCCCCAGACAGACCCCTGGGACTCCCACGCCCCATCCAACCACTCCCCACCCCCTGACAGCCCCCCCCAGAACTCCCAACCCATCTAAACCCCTCTGCTCCCTGTCCCCTGACTGCTCCGATCCCTCTCCACACTCCTGCCCCCTGACAGCCCCCCCAGAACTCCCAACCCATCTAAACCCCTCTGCTCCCTGTCCCGACTGCTCCGATCCCTCTCCCCACTCCTGCCCCCTGACAGCTCCCCCCCAGAACTCCCAGCCCCCTACCCCCCGCTCCTTGTCCCCTGACTGCCCCCTCCTGGGACCCCTGCTCCTAACTGCCCTCCAGAACCCCACCCCCTACCTGTACCCTGACTGCCCAAAACTTTCTCCACTCCCCTCCAAAAGCCCCCCCCCGTTTCTTGACTGCCCCCTCCAGAACCTCCCTGTCCCTTCTCCTGCCCCCCCTTACCCTGCTGCTCAGAACAGGGTGTTGGGCTCTGTGCCAGCCGGACACATGGCTGAGCTCCCCAGCACAACACAAAACCTGGTCCCTGGCCCTGCACAGGGCTGCCGGAGCGGGCTGCAGGAGGAGGAGCTGCCGGCCGGCTCAGAATGCAGGGAGGAGGAAGCTGCTCCGGAGTCCAGCCCGGGACTTTCCTGCAGCCCTCCCAGCCGCTCGCTCTGCCGGGGGAGGGGGAAATCCCGGACATTGTGAGTGCTTTACAAATTCCCCCCGGACGCTATTTTTAGCACACAAAAGGAGGACATGTCCGGGTAAATCCGGACGAATGGTAACCCTAAGCAAAGGGGAAGGCGAGGCAGTGAGCGGCTACCAGCTATAGGGTCTCTAGGTTGGGGCCCAGAGTAATGGCCGGGCCTGCCCCCCTGCAACTTTGCCCCACTGGCTGCTGAGGGAAGTAGCCAGCCAAAGGACTGCAGTTTGCCCCTGAGCGAGGGGCTGGACTAGGGGCCGTAGTTCACCACTGCAGCAAAAGGCCAGGTGAAGGACTGCCAGTTCCCCCAGAAGGGAGAAGAAAATGGAGTTTGGGACACAGCTGGACTGCTGTGCCCTGAAGAGCACACTGAGCTCCACAGACAGCGGAGATGGTGGAGAAGCAGTGATGGAGAGTGAGACTCCACCAGAGGGGGGCTGCCCTGCTGATGGAGAGAGCTAATTCCCAGAGCAAACAGCAGGAGGTGCCATGGTGGTGAGCACCACCTGTTACAGAAGACAACAAAATAACAACGTCCCAATCCTAATAATGCTTACATAAGCAAGTAACTCTTAAGCTTATAAGTAGTTCAACTGGCTTCATTAGGGCTATTCATCTGTATAAATTTAAGCACAGGCACAGGAATTCTGTGTGGTCTCACACAGAAGTGTAGGACCGGAAGAAACCTTGAGAGGTCATCTAGTCCAGTACCCTGCACTCAAGGCAGGACTATCTAATAATTAGAACATTCCTGTAAGATGTTTGTATTTATATCTGTATTGCAGTGGCACCTAGTGCATACATGGAGCCCAAATGAAGTTAATTAGTTATATTGCAATAACATCAACACTGTTCTAGACACTGTTCAAACACACAGAGTGTTACCAAGTGTCCCAAAGTGGTTACAATGTAAGGACCTAATTGTCCAAACACTTATGCATGTGATTAACTTTACCAACCCAAGCAATCACATTGACTTCATTAGGTCTTCACATGTGAGTATTACCCACGTCTGTAATTATTCATAGGATTGCCCCCAAAAGACAGAAGATAACAACGGACTACACTATAAAAACAAAAGTAGTCAGGCTGGCAAACACTTTTAGTTCTCTGTTCTTTTGTTTCTTTTTGTCCACGTGTGTGTGTGTGTGTGTGTATTGTATGGAATACACACACACACACACATAAATGTTAAAAGAACATTAAAGGTGCAAAATCAAGCACTCAGAAGTTAGAAAATGCCATATTTATAGTTGCCTGTGCAAATATTGAACAGTTATATTTTCTCTGAGCAGTGACCATCCTGTACACTGCATGAGGTACGAGTCCTGTGGCAAAATTAGTATGTGATTTTTAGTTAATTATAAGGAATTAATGCATATGCACAACACAGCCAAGTTAGGGTTGCACTGGCAACCTAAATGCTGGCATGTCCTTAAAGTTATGAGTGCTTGACTTTACAACCATATCATTCTTTTAGTGTATGTTTTTTGTGTGTAATTTCCTAAAGTGCTTTTTTTTGTTTGTTTTTTGTTTTGTTTAAAGCAGAGGTTCTCAAACTTCACTGCACCGGGACCCCCTTCTGACTACAAAATTAGTACACGACCCCAGGAGAGGCGACCAAAGCCTGAGCGCCCCCCTCCCCCCCAAGTCCCACAACACCAGATGGGGAAGCCAAAACCAAAGCCCGAGCCCCACAGCCCTGGGCAGGGGGACCAAAGCTGAAGCCTAAGGGCATCAGTCCCAGGAGCGGGGCCTATAACTGAGCCCTGCCACCCAGAGCTTAAGCCCTCGGGCTTTGGTTTTAGCCCTGGGTGGTGGGGCTTGTGCTTTGGCCCCAGCTAGTGGGGCTCAGGCTCCATCTTCATCCCCAGGACCCAGTGAGCCCTGGCAGCCCCATTAAAAGTCAAGCACTCATAACTTTAAGGAGATGCCAGTATTTAGGTTGCCAGTGCAACCCTAATTTGGCTGTGTTGTGCATATGCATTAATTCCTTATAATTAACTAAAAATCATATACTAATTTTGCCACAGGACTCGTACCACAGCCCAATTTGGGTCCCAACCCACAGTTTGAGAAGCACTGGTTTAAAGCAAACTTTAAAAAGAGAAATTTGATCATGTGGAGCCATACTGATGCCCACATGGGTCATCTGTAAGGCTAGAACCTTTATATCCACAGCATAAACATCTCCCCCCTGGGCTAATGGAGTAATTGGTTGCAGTAACAGGCTGTTATCCTCCATGTAGGCAAGCCACTAGAGGGGAATGAAACATCCACTTTGTCAGTGGGTTTCATAGCAATTTACTAGATAGCAGAGGAATGTTGGGAATCAGAAATCCTGAGTTTTGTTCAAGGGTCTGGAAGGGAGTGTTCTGTAGTAGTTACAGATCCTTCTTCCCCTGTCCCCTCCAGCCTACCCCCATCTGCCTCTAGCTTCCCCAACCTGACCCCTTCTGTCCTTGGCCCCCACTTGTATTCCCCATCTGCTTCTATCTCTCAGACAATCCCTGATCCTCCTATATGCCTCTCCTTCTCAGCCTGTCCCTGTCCTCTCTGATCCTATCTTCTTCACCACATGCCAAACCTGCCCCTACTCCACTCACCTCCTCACCTCTCTGAATTCAAGTCTGGTTGCTTTTTCCTTCTCCCCACTCCCTGGCTGCCAGCTGAAGAACAATGAGAACACAGGGAAGACCGCCTATTTGCTCTCAATTCCAGTGCAGCAATGGCTGCTTGGAGAAACAATTTTTAGGGAAAGGCCTGCTCAGCAGAGCCGGCTTTAGGCCAATTCCACCAATTCCCCCAAATCGGGCCCCGCGCCTAAGAGGGCCCCGCGCTCAGTGGCAGGGCCACCGGGGAGGGGGGGAGAAGGGGCAAGTGGCCGAGAATCCCTTCCCTGGCTAGAGGCTCCTTTTTAATTTTTACTCACCCGGCGGTGCTCTGGGTCTTCGGCAGCACTTCGGCGGCAGATCCTTCAGTGCCGCCGAAGACCCGGAGTGAGTGAAGGACCCACCGCCAAAGACTAGGAGCGCTGCCCGGTGAGTACAAGCCCCAGGTGTTTTTTTACATTTTTTTTTTTTTTAGTCATCCCTGCCGGGGCCCCATCAAAACTGTTCAAATCGGGCCTCGCACTTCCTAAAGCCAGCCCTGTTGCTCAGCCCTTGCATCCTTGGACTAATGTGTACTCAGTGCAGATGGAATCTTCTGCGCTACTAATGTCTACGGATTATGTGCAAACGAAGGCAGATTAGGGATTTGTGGGACCCTGGGCCAGAACAAGTAGGGGGTCCCTCCCCAACCCTTTGGCCTTCAGTCCCCCTCTCCCATCACCTCCCCAGCAGCTCCTGCTCGGGAAATAGGCTTGTGGCATGGGGGTGCCCATTTTTCCATGCCCACCTCATTGGCCAAGTGGCTAATCTGCCACTGAGTGCAAATGACAATTTTCAGAGGCTTATAACTCAGCTAAATGAGGGTGAATTCTTAAGGGGACAGTAAAAAGGCACCTTTCTGACCCAGGGCAACCTATCTCCTAAATTTCAAGTACTTGTTCCAAAGCACTTTGCTCAATGAAACACTGTAAGAATTTTTAACACTGGCAAGCAATGTATTTTTCCCTAAATTCATTCTTGGAAGTGGCATGTTTTTGCTGAAACTTTCTAAAAAAAACAACACCCAAAACAATTGTTCCGTATGCAGTGGACACCAACCATGGAAAATTTCAGCCCAAACAATTTAAGTTTGGCAAATGAAATATAAGCAACTGAAAATAGGGTCTTACAATAGTAAGTGTTAGGCAACCTTAATTAAAGGGTCATTTGTGGCTCCACCTATAACATGTATGTACTCTTTCCTGGCCATTGCCTATTTTTGCTTATTTATTAGTATTAGCTGTATCATTTTAATTGTATAATTCATAATCATTTGTCCTTTAATTTTCTATTAGTTTATAGTTTTTGTCCATTCCATTTACAAAATTCAGTTTAATTATTTCCCCCTTCCCTGTTACTTGCTTTATGGATCTTTCCACATATATGTATATATTATTTTACCTATTGACAGGTTTTTAAAAAGCTGTTTTGTCCCATTTCAAAGATTTCCTATCTTCTATTTTTAACTCTATCTTTATGCAAATCACATTAGATATATATAATATATGTAGAGACCCTGTGCAAATGCCAGTAAGGTCAATGGGCCAAATTAACATTTGTGAACCCCCAGACTTCTTTTGAGTAACACCAGTGATTAATTTGACACCATATGAGTTGTGTATATATATAACTGAGTATGCAATTGGCCCATAGGTATCAAATATATATTTGATACTTATTTGGACGTTTAAATTTGCTTATATTCCTGAGGTAAAAAGTGATTTGAACAGAATCTGCAGTTCTCTCTGTTCTTTCACAGGGTCATCACCTTGGATTTTAGAAGGTCATTTTCATTGCTTCTTTTGAAGTCCCAGTATATGTAGTTATTCCCCACAGCAGAGTTTGACTTAATGATAATATAAACGAGAGAACTGATTTAAGAAGGTCTTTTGCTTAAATTATCAGGAAACCAACCCCTTCCCCTAATACATGGTAATAAATTCTGAATATTTGGATGCAGAATATACTCCATTGTGTTCAGTTTTTAACATATTGGAGTTTGGTCTCCCATCAAGGGATTAAGTTTGGGCAACTCCTACTAATTATAATGAAAGCTACATCCAAAATCTTCTGCACATCGATAGAAAACTAGTTTCCACCCCACCACCATTTTTAATCTATTCTAGCTTTAAGATTTAGCTGCATAGTTAAATAGAGGAAGTAATTTATCTTTTATCATTGATCTCTGTGTGTATGATATGTGATTAATATATAAATATTAGAAATATTAATCCCTTATACTAAAAAGCTGTATTTTATTCTTTGGCTATGTCTACTCTTTCCACCTCTTGCAGTGGCACTTAGGGTATGTGTAGCTACAGGCCCCAGTGAAAAGCAGTCTATGCCCATGCTGTGGTGAGTAGTTACATGACTCAGTGAAAGGCTCTGGCAGGGGCAAGGCAATAAGGAAATGCTCAGCGGTGGGGACCTGTCATAGCCTTTCGCCACTGCTTCCCACGCCACAACCTTTCCCCTGCTGGAGTTTTTCCCTGTGGCAGGGAAAGTCTCTGGCAGGTCCCTGTGGTGGGGAAAGGCCCCCACAGTGGGGAAAGGCCCCAGCAGTGGGGATCTGCCAGAGTCTTTCCTCACTGCCTCCCCACTGCTGGAATCTTTCCCTGCCACTGAAGTCTTTCCTTATGGTGGAGAAAGACTCCAGTAGTGGGACGCAGCTGGAGGACACTACACTGCAAAAAGCAGTAGTGTAGATGGGGGATGCATTGTTTAGGTGACTATAGAACTATGTAGAGCACAGACCCAGGTACATACCCACAGGGTTCAAACGTGCCTTCATTCTACTTGCCTAAGCAATGCCTCACTGTTTGCACTGCTATTTATACTCGTGGTAGGGATGAAGTAGAGTATGTACTGTTCATGCTGCCGAAAGGAGTGAATAATGTAGATGTCACATCTTTGAGTTACAACTTTTTAACTGTACAAATTTTCAATTTTCCCTGAATTTAGGCATTGCCAGAATTATAGCATTTTGAAGCACTTCTCTCATGCCTCTTCTGCTTTTTACTTTCATTTTAGTTCACTCCTCGTCCCCCTTCTCTAACTCGATTCTGGTCACTATACATTTGTTTCACATGTACATTTAGAGCCTGATTCTGTAAGGAATTTATGGTTGTAAATTATTTCTGAGTATAGTCTCACAACTCAGAGAAAAGGTAGATAAGGTTGTCATACTATCTGATATAGCATTCACCTCCATTTCATTAAAGACTTGCCTGGCTTTTCCAGTCAATTTGGTTAAGAGGATAGGCATCCATTTATCCTCTGGAATCTTATGGATATCACCCAGTCTCTCAAAGATGGACAGGAATTCTTCAATGCAGTTAGACTTACTATAAATCAGACAGGGTTTCTCCCATTCCCTGCTGTTGAGAAGGGATGTACCTACAGGCTGAGGCTGCTCCTTTTGCTTCTGTAGGATTTCCAGATGCAGTGCGTGAGCTTCTTTCTCAGCTTCCAGCGGCTGCATGCATCTCTGGTAGGCTCTTTCCTCAACTTTCTTGATTTCTTTCTTGTCCTTGATCCAGAGTTCCATCATCATTTTTTCCCATGCTCATATGCTTTCTCATCTTCCAGGTGTCTCAGCCACACCATTTCTGCTGCAGTGGCATCTGCAGCATGGGGGGCCGGTGGGAAGAAGGGGACTGAGACTGCTTTTTGGTCAAAATCTATGAGCAAAGCTCTCCATTCCTGATCTGAGTTTTACTTCTTAAAGGATAACCTCCTTTGTAAGCATGAATGCTCAAGGTCTTTTCTGACAAGATCCTCATGATTGCGACTCACCCATTGTGTCTAATCTTTAACCCTTAAAACTCTCAATATCAAATTTAAACTTTAAATAGCATTGGGTTCTGATCTTTAAGCTCAATTGACCTCAATTGAATCCTGCACTGACTATGCCAATTGTCATGCTGTATGGAGAGACTCAAAACTGTGAGTGCCAATCTTAGGTCAGACTGTCAGAAAATAGGGTAGACACCCCAAACTGATGGTATATTTCTATAATTAGATTTCACCAAGCCACCCACACAAACTGAACTTAGTGGTAAAAGGTTATTAAAACCAAAAATCACACCACTTCAGGTTATTCTCGGTCACTTACCCTAGGTCAGACACTCATAGACTTTTAGGTCAAAAGGGACCATTGTGATCAGCTAGTCTGACCTGCATATTGCAGACAACAGAACCTCACCCACCTGCTCCTGCAATAGACTCATAACCTCTGACTGAGTTACCAAAGTTTAAATCATGATTTAAAGACTTCAAGTTACAGAGAATCCACCATCCACTAGTTTAACCCTGCAAGTGACTCATATTCCACTCTGAAGAGGAAGGTGAAAATCCCCCAGGATCTCTGCCAATCTGACCCAGGGGAAAATTCCTTCCCAATCTCAAATATGGAGATAAGATAGACCCTGAGCATGTGGGCAAGACCCACCAGCCAAACATCCGGGAGAGAATTCTCTGTAGTAACTCAGAACCCTCCCCATCCAGTGTCCCATCACCAGCTGTTGAAGATATTTGCTGCTAGCAGTCACAGATCAGCTACATGCCATTGTTGGCAGTCCCATTATACCATCCCCTCCATAAACTTATCAAGCTCAGTCTTGAAGCCAGTGAGGTTTTTTGCCCCCACTGCTCCCCTTGGAAGGCTGTTCTAGAAAGTCAATGGACACTTTTGATCTCACACCAAAGACAATACAGGCAGCCAATATTTCTAGTAAAGTAATTAAAGGTTTATTAGCTAAGAAAAAGAAATGTGCATTATTGAGAAGTCAAAGCAGGTAAAATACATTAAAAACTGGGTCAAAGTTTGTGAGTCCAAAATGATAGTGTAAATGTAGTAATCTGCTAGTTTTACATAAATCTGTCAGGATTACCCAAAGTAACTTTGTGGATCTCTGTCTTGGATCTCTGTGGGTGTCAGGAGAGCTGGCAGTTTTCTCAAGGAGACTATATTAAACACAATAGTCAGCTATCCTGATATGAAGGAAAGACAGGAAGACCAGTAAGAGGTCAATATGGCTCCATCACAAATGTTTTAATGGCTTCAAAATCTAAAATGAATCCTACTGAAAGTAGAAATATGGACAAATTGCTAAGGAGGAGTACAAAAGAGTAGCACAAGTATGCAGGAACAAAATCAGAAAGGCTAAGGCACAAAATGAGTTGCACCAGCAAGGGACATAAAAGGCATTAAGAAGAGGTTCTTTAATACATTAGGAGCAAGAGAAAGATGAAGGGAAGTGTAGGTCCTCTACTTAGCAGGGAAGGAGAGCTACTACCTGATGATATCCAAAAAGCTGAGGTTTTTAATTCTTATTTTGATTCAGTCATCACTAAAAAGGTTAACGGTGACCAGATACTCCAAACAATGAATGTTAACTATCAGGGGGAAGGAATGCAAGCCAAAATAGGGAAATAACAGGTTAAACAATATTTAGAAAACTTAGATGTATTCAAGTTATCAGGGCCTGATTAAATTAATCCTAGGATACTTAAGAAACTAACTGAAGCAATCTCGGAACTGTTATCAATTATCTTTGAGAACTCCTGAGCACAGGTGAGGTCCAAGAAGACTGCAGCAGGGCAAACATAGTATGTATCTTTAAAAATAACTAAGAGGACTTGGGAATTAGATGCCATTCAGCCTAACTTCAATACCTGAAAAGATACTGGAACAAATTAAACAATCAATTTGTAAGCACATAGAGAATAATAGAATTATAATAAATAGGCAACATGGATTTGTCTAAAACAAATCATCCCAAGCCAACCTAACTTCCTTCTTAGACAGAGTGACTGGTCTACTGAATAGCAGGGAAGCAGTAGATGTGACATATCTTTATTTTAGTAAGGCCTTTGACACAATCCCATCTGACATTCTCATAAACAAGCTAAAGAAACATGGTGTAGATGAAATTACTATGAGGTGTAATTATTATTACAACTGATTGAGAGACCATACTCAAAGAATAGTTATCAATGATTCACTGTCAAAACTGGGAGGGCATATCTAGTAGGGTCCCACAAGGGTCAGTCCTGGGTCTGGTATTATCAATATTTTCATTAATGACTTGGATAATGGAGTAGAGAGAATGCTTATAAAATTTGTGGATGGCACCAAACTTAGAGGGGTTACAAGCACTTTGGAGGAAAGGATTAGAATTCAAAATGACCTTAACAAATTGGAGAATGGGTCTCAATTAACAAGATCAAATTCAATAAAGGCAAGTGCAAAGTACTTCACTTAGGATGGAAAAATCAAATACATAAGTAAATATTAAGGATAACTGGCTAGATGGTAAAAAGAATCTGGGGGTTACAGTAGCTCACAAATTGAATGAGTCAAAAATGTGTTGCAGCTGCGAAAAAGGCTAATATTCTGGAGTGTGTTCACAAGAGCATTGTATGTAAGACACAGGAAGTAATTGTCCCACTCTACTCAGCAGTGGTGAGGCCTCCGCTGGAATATTGTGTCCAATTCTAGGTGCCACACTTTAGGAAAGATGTGGATGAATTGGAGAAAGTCCAGAGGAGAGCAACAGAAATGATAAAAGGTTTAGAGAACCAGACATGTGAGGAAAGGTTTAAAACAATGGCATCTTTTGTCTTTAGAAAAGACTGATGCGGGGGACCTGACAGTCTTCAAATATGGTAAGGCCTATTATCAGGAAGACACTGATTATTCCCCATGTCCACTAAACGTAGGACAAGAATTAATGTGTAGCAAGGGAGATTTAGATTAGAATTAGGAAAAAACTTTCTAACTATAAGGGTAGTTAAGCTCTGGAAAAGGCTTCCAAGGAGGGGGTTGAAGCACTTGTATCACTGGAGTTTTTTTAAAAGAAGGTTGGACAAACACCTGTTAGGTTCACTTTTTTCTGACACAGCACAGGGGGCTGGACTTGATGACATCTCAAAATCCTTTCCAGCCCTATATTTCAATGATTCTGTGATTGATTCTCTAGGTAATGTAACTCAAGTAAGTAACTGTTTGCAGTATTGAGCTGTATGTGTGAGCATACTATAGGAAGAGCTGGTAGCAACTCTTCCGTTTAGGTTAACTACCACTTTCCATCAGTAATGGGTGTAGCCTCCTGATTCAATGGCTGCATTCCATATGGCCACCCCAGGGCCAGTCCCAGTTACTTATAGTGGGGGAGGCTCACTCAGCATCCAGACCTGGCTGCTCAGAGTGGGAAGAGACCCTGCCATGAGCCCAGCATCCTGCCTCTGTATCCCCACTGCCTGGAAACAAGGACATGCAGGAATATCATAGAATCATAGAATATCAGAGTTGGAAGGGACCTCAAGAGGTCATCTAGTCCAACCCCCTGCTCAAAGCAGGACCAATTCCCAGCTAAATTATCCCAGCCAGGGCTTTGTCAAGCCGGGCCTTAAAAACCTCCAAGGAAGGAGACTCCACCACCTCCCTAGGTAACGCATTCCAGTGTTTCACCACCCTCCTAGTGAAATAGTTTTTCCTGATATCCAACCTGGACCTCCCCCACTGCAACTTGAGACCATTGCTCCTTGTTCTGTCATCTGCCACCACTGAGAACAGCCGAGCTCCATCCTCTTTGGAACCCCCCTTCAGGTAGTTGAAGGCTGCTATCAAATCCCCCCTCATTCTTCTCTTCTGGAGACTAAACAATCCCAGTTCTCTCAGCCTCTCCTCATAAGTCATGTGCTCCAGACCCCTAATCATTTTTGTTGCCCTCCGCTGGACTCTTTCCAATTTTTCCACATCCTTCTTGTAGTGTGGGGACCAAAACTGGACACAGTATTCCAGATGAGGCCTCACCAATGTCGAATAAAGGGGAACGATCACGTTCCTCGATCTGCTGGCAATGCCCCTACTTATACAGCCCAAAATGCCGTTAGCCTTCTTGGCAACAAGAGCACACTGTTGACTCATATCCAGCTTCTCGTCCACTGTGACCCCTAGGTCCTTTTCAGCAGAACTGCTACCTAGCCATTCGGTCCCTAGTCTGTAGCAGTGCATGGGATTCTTCCGTCCTAAGTGCAGGACTCTGCACTTGTCCTTGTTGAACCTCATCAGGTTTTTTTCTGCCCAATCCTCTAATTTGTCTAGGTCCCTCTGTATCCGATCCCTACCCTCTAGTGTATCTACCACGCCTCCTAGTTTAGTGTCATCTGCAAACTTGCTGAGAGTGCAGTCCACACCATCCTCCAGATCATTAATAAAGATATTAAACAAAACCGGCCCCAGGACCGACCCTTGGGGCACTCCACTTGAAACCAGCTGCCAACTAGACATGGAGCCATTGATCACTACCCGTTGAGCCCGACGATCTAGCCAGCTTTCTATCCACCTTACAGTCCATTCATCCAGCCCATACTTCTTTAACTTGGTGGCAAGAATACTGTGGGAAACAGTATCAAAAGCTTTGCTAAAGTCAAGAAATAACACATCCACTGCTTTCCCCTCATCCACAGAGCCAGTTATCTCATCATAGAAGGCAATTAGGTTAGTCAGGCACGACTTCCCCTTCGTGAATCCATGCTGACTGTTCCTGATCACTTTCCTGTCCTCTAAATGTTTCATAATTGATTCCTTGAGGACCTGCTCCATGATTTTTCCAGGGACTGAGGTGAGGCTGACTGGCCTGTAGTTCCCCGGATCCTCCTTCTTCCCTTTTTTAAAGATGGGCACTACATTAGCCTTTTTCCAGTCATCTGGGACCTCTCCCGATCGCCATGAGTTTTCAAAAATAATGGCTAATGGCTCTGCAATCTCACCCGCCAACTCCTTTAGCACCCTCGGATGCAGCGCATCCGGCCCCATGGACTTGTGCACGTCCAGTTTTTCTAAATAGTCCCGAACCACTTCTTTCTCCACAGAGGGTTGGTCACCTTCTCCCCATGCTGTACTGCCCAGTGCAGCAATCTGGGAGCTGACCTTGTGCGTGAAGACAGAGGCAAAAAAATCATTGAGTACATTAGCTTTTTCCACATCCTCGGTCACTAGGTTGCCTCCCTCATTCAGTAAGGGGCCCACACTTTCCTTGATTTTCTTCTTGTTGCTAACATACCTGAAGAAACCCTTCTTGTTACTCTTAACATCTCTTGCTAACTGCAACTCCAAGTGTGATTTGGCCTTCCTGATTTCACTCCTGCACGCCTGAGCAATATTTTTATACTCCTCCCTGGTCATTTGTCCAATCTTCCACTCCTTATAAGCCTCTTTTTTGCGTTTAAGATCAGCAAGGATTTCACTGTTTAGCCAAGCTG
Source organism: Malaclemys terrapin pileata (assembly GCF_027887155.1). Taxonomy (NCBI): domain Eukaryota; kingdom Metazoa; phylum Chordata; order Testudines; family Emydidae; genus Malaclemys; species Malaclemys terrapin. Next base: position 167,118,312 of record NC_071506.1, read on the forward strand.
GTCGCCTGCCATATTTACTATTCTTTCTACACATCGGGATGGTTTGTTCCTGCAACCTCAATAAGGATTCTTTAAAATACAGCCAGCTCTCCTGGACCCCTTTGCCCTTCATGTTATTCTCCCAGGGGATCCTGCCCATCTGTTCCCTGAGGGAGTCAAAGTCTGCTTTTCTGAAGTCCAGGGTCCGTGTTCTGCTGCTCTCCTTTCTTCCTTGTGTCAGGATCCTGAACTCGACCATCTCATGGTCACTGCCTCCCAGGTTCCCATCCACTTTTGCTTCCCCTACTAGTTCTTCCCTGTTTGTGAGCAGCAGGTCAAGAAAAGCTTTGCCCCTAGTTGGTTCCTCCAGCACTTGCACCAGGAAATTGTCCCCTACACTTTCCAAAAATTTCCTGGATTGCCTGTGCACCGCTGTATTGCTCTCCCAGCAGATATCAGGGTGATTAAAGTCTCCCATGAGAACCAGGGCCTGTGATCTAGCAACTTCTGCTAGTTGCCAGAAGAAAGCCTCGTCCACCTCATCCCCCTGGTCTGGTGGTCTATAGCAGACTCCAACCACGACATCACCCTTGTTGCTCACACTTCTCAACTTTATCCAGAGACTCTCAGGTTTTTCTGCAGTATCATACCGGAGCTCTGAGCAGTCATACTCCTCTCTTACATACAACGCAACTCCCCCACCTTTTCTGCCCTGCCTGTCCTTCCTGAACAGTTTATATCCATCCATGACAGTACTCCAGTCATGTGAGTTATCCCACCAAGTCTCTGTTATTCCAATCACATCATAGTTCCCTGACTGTGCCAGGACTTCCAGTTCTCCCTGCTTGTTTCCCAGGCTTCTTGCATTTGTGTATAGGCACTTAAGATAACTCAATGATCGTCCCTCTTTCTCAGCATGAGACAGGAGTCCTCCCCTGTTGCGCTCTCCTGCTTGTGCTTCCTCCCAGGATCCCATTTCCCCACTTACCTCAGGGCTTTGGTCTCCTTCCCCCGGTGAACCTAGTTTAAAGCCCTCCTCACTAGGTTAGCCAGCCTGCTGGCGAAGATGCTCTTCCCTCTCTTCGTTAGGTGGAGCCCGTCTCTGCCTAGCACTCCTTCTTCTTGGAACACCATCCCATGGTCGAAGAATCCAAAGCCTTCTCTCCGACACCACCTGCGTAGCCATTCGTTGACTTCCACGATTCGACGGTCTCTACCCCGGCCTTTTCCTTGCACAGGGAGGATGGACGAGAACACCACTTGCGCCTCAAACACCTTTATCCTTCTTCCCAGAGCCACGTAGTCTGCAGTGATCCGCTCAAGGTCATTCTTGGCAGTATCATTGGTGCCCACGTGGAGAAGCAGGAAGGGGTAGCGATCCGAGGGCTTGATGAGTCTCGGCAGTCTCTCCGTCACATCGTGTATCCTAGCTCCAGGCAAGCAGCAGACCTCTCGGTTTTCCCGGTCAGGGCGGCAGATAGATGACTCAGTCCCCCTGAGGAGGGAGTCCCCGACCACCACCACCCTCCTCCTCCTCTTGGGAGTGGTGGTCGTGGAACCCCCATCCCTAGGACAGTGCATCTTTTGCCTTCCAATCGGTGGAGTCTCCTTCTGCTCCTTTCCCTCAGATGGGCCATCTAGTCCACTCTCCGCATTAGCACCTGTAGAGAGAACATGGAAACGATTCCTCACCTGTATCTCCATTGCTGGTGTATGGACGCTCCTCTTTCTTCTTCTGGAGGTCACATGCTGCCAAACCTCCTCACAATCCTTCTGTCCCTGCTGCGCCTGCTCTGAATCTTCAGAACATTGTGGCCGTAGAAGCATCTCCTGATGTCTGTCCAGGAAATCTTCATTTTCCCTTATGCAACGCAGAGTTGATACTTGTTTCTCCAGCCCTCGAACCTTCTCCTCCAATATGGAGACCAGCTTGCATTTTGTGCAGACAAAGTCGCTTCTGTCCTGCGGAAGAAAGACAAACATGGCACAACCTGTGCAGGTTACAACAGCTGATCGCTCACCTTCCATATCACCGTCCTCTTAGGAGCTTCCTCAACTGTTGCAGGAACTACTCGGAGAAACCTGCAGATGAAAGCCTCAGTGCGCTCTCTAGGCGAACTCCCAGGCAAACTCCCGCTGTTAGCCTCTGCTGTTCACCGCTCAGCTGGTTCGCTGCTGACTGCCCTTATATACCAGTCAGGCCCACTCAAGGCCCAGCTGGAACAAAGCACTCCCAATTCACACTTTTCAAACAAACAAGCAAGCAATCAAGCACACGGTCAAACTGACCAACTGTCCCAGCAGCAGACACTCAGATACTCACCAACACAGCCCCCCTAATGCAGCACTTAGCGTACCTCCTCTCGGACAGCTCCCAGGCAAACTCCCGCTGTTAGCCTCTGCTGTTCGCCGCTCAGCTGGTTCGCTGCTGACTGCCCTTATATCACGCCAACTTTCTTTCCAGATACTCCTTCTAGGATGTTTTGCTCTTCAGGCAGTGCACTACTCTGACATAATCGTGCAGTGAAAGAAGTGGCACCACCATGATGTGGGGCCCTGGTTATGAAGCCTGGGTGCTTTTGCATCGTTGGTTTTGTGATTTCTGTGGGTGTAGTTGCACCCATGAACACCCGCTAAAGCTGCCCCTGCTTTCCACTTTAAATTATTCCTGCTGCTTTTTAAAAAAGAAGTTTTAACACCATTGCATGAAGAAGGCCTTTAAAATTCAGCAGGGAGAAAGACCTCAAGCTAGTGAAGTGCCTTTTCTGTGCCCCATGGAATTCCATGCAGGGTTTGAAAATATAAACTGTTGAAAATTATTATTTCCCTTCTCTCACTTGTGTTGCTTGGGAAAATTCTGGCAATCTGCCAAAATAATAACTGAACAGGATCATCGGAAAGGCTGGCCCCACACTGACACCAAAGCAGGAATACCTGGCAGCTGCTGGAGGTGAGTGGGTGGGAACAGGACTAGGCTTGGCTCTGTAGAAGCAAAGAAAGAACTGACAGGAAGGAGATGCAATGCATGACAGTTCGTTAGCAAGAGTCAGGCTAACTGTAACCCTGATAACGCGAGATTTGTAGAAGCGAGGATTGTGTGAGGCGAGTAAGAAAAAACTGTGTAAGAAGTCATTATGACCTAGTATAAATAAGGTGTAAAAGACCTTGTGTAAATAAAGTATAGAAAATATTGTATGTTGGCAAAAGTCAAAACAAGTGAGAAAATAAAATATCAAGATGGCCTATGTATAAACAAAATGCAACTGTTGCTCATTATTGTCTGTAACAAAAGGTATAAATGCTTGCTGTAATTGTTTACCTGTTGAGAGACCTGCTTAGCTCTCTCCCTCTGCGCAATTGTGAGAGTTAATAAAGCATCTGACTTGCTATACCTAAACAAATAGTGAGAACTCTGTTTTTCTCCGACAGCTCCCTGGGAATTAGTGGCCCAACCCTCTCTCTGGAATAACAGCCTTCTCTTGCCACTAGTTACTGTAGTTAATCCTGTAGTTCAAGTGATAGATTGTGTACTTTGGTGCTGGTAATGTGCTGATCATGCATGATAAGGGCTTGCTACCGTTGTGCATAACAGAATTCAATTTTATTTTTTTACTTAAAAAAAATAAATTACATAAAAAATATATTAAAGGAATGTTATTTTGGTTGCAATGTCAAAAAATTTAAAATTAGGAAATGCCAGATATAATATTGCCTGTCCAACTTTATTTCTGCCCCCTTGCACATATGCATTATGATATGCCCTTTAATTATATGCTCGCATACTATTTTTTCCACTGGGCTAAAAGTTTTAAGGTGTGCACCACTAGCCTCCTTTGGCTGTTTTCTGTAGAGCAAGGCAGGTAACTAATTCGGTCCCCCAAGAAACACCTTAGATGCCTAAGCAGTCTGACTCTTGATGGCTAATTCCTGTTTGTGGATCACTAAGCAGTGATAGGTGCCTCCCTGCAGCCTGGATTTAGGCATCTATATCTTTCAGAGGGGAGGGCTTAGGGCACACCCCTCTCGTTGCCATCACCCACTGGCTAGTTTAAGCATCTCCCCACCTACTGCCTTTTGCAGATTGCAGTCTAAGGCTCCTATATATCCCTTCCAATCCATGCAAAAAGCTTTAATATAAGCTTACATTGAGACCGCTTACCTTGAAAAATACAAATAATCAAAATTAATCCATACAAAAACCACATTAAAAGAACATTAAGATGTGTATCTCAAGTTTACTACTTTTCTCAGACTTGGCTTCAGTAATAAAAACTGGATTCTACAGTACAGAAGCAGCTTTAAGTCATGGATTTTTCAGGGATATTGTGGCCTTACATTTTTATGGAGTCTAAGGGTATGTCTACACTACGAAATTAGTTCGAATTTATAGAAGCCGGTTTTATTGAAATCGGTTGTATACAGCCGATTGTGTATGTCCACACAATAAAATGCTCTAGGTGCTCTAGTCGGCAGACCGCGTCCACAGTACGAGGCTAGCGTCGACTTCCGGAGCATTGCACTATGGGTAGCTATCCCACAGCTATCCCACAGTTCCCGCAGTCTCCGCCGCCCCTTGGAATTCTGGGTTGAGATCCCAATGCCCGGATGATGCAAAACAGTGTCGCGGGCGGTTCTGGGTACATGTCGTCAGGCCCCTCCCTCCCCCGTCACAGCAACGGCAGACAATAGATTCGCGCCCTTTTATCTGGGTTAGTTACCTGGGTTACCTGTGCAGACAACATGGAGCCCGCTCAGCACAGCTGAGCTCACCGTCACCATATATCCTCTTGGTGCCGGCAGACGTGGGACTGCATTGCTACACAGCAGCAGCTGCTAACTGCCTTTTGGCGGTAGACGGTGCAGTAGACTGGTAGCCTTCATCGGCGATCTGGGTGCTGGCAGCCGTGGGGCTTGCCTTTTGGCAGTAAATGGTGTATTATGACTGTTAGCCGGCCTATTACAAGTCGGGTCATCGCACATTAGCAGAGTCTTCCCTGAGCAGCAGCTCGTGCAATAGGCCTGAAGACCATCGTCATACACCGCCCCGTATTTGCTGCCAAGCACCCAGAAAGATGCCGAGGGCTATCAGTCACGCTGCACCGTCGTCTTAAGATGTAAAAAATAGATTTTCTCTGTATTCATTTGCTTCCCCCTCCCTCCGTCAAATCAACGGCCTGCTAAACCCAGGGTTTTCAGTTTAATCTTTGGGGGGGACCAGTCTGTGACAGTTGTTTGTGTCTCTCCCTGATGCACAGCCACCGTTCTTTATTTTAATTCCCTGTGCCTGTACGCCATGTCGTCACTCGGCCCCCCTCCCTCCTTCCCCTAGGCCGTCAGATACTACGTTTGCGCCACAGCTCGAGCCGCGAAGCGGTTCACGCCTTTTCTTTGAATTCTGGGTTGAGATCCCAATGCCCGGATGATGCAAAACAGTGTCGCGGGCGGTTCTGGGTACATGTCGTCAGGCCCCTCCCTCCCCCGTCACAGCAACGGCAGACAATAGATTCGCGCCTTTTTACCTGGGTTACCTGGGTTACCTGTGCAGACAACATGGAGCCCGCTCAGCACAGCTGAGCTCACCGTCACCATATGTCCTCTGGGTGCCGGCAGACGTGGGACTGCATTGCTACACAGCAGCAGCTGCTAACTGCCTTTTGGCAGTAGACGGTGTAGCATGAGTGATAGCCGTGGGGCTGGCAGCCGTAGGGCTGCATTGCACCAGCCCCTTCCAGGCGATGGTGTATTATGACTGGTACCCGTCGTCGTCGTACTGGAGTGGCTGTCAATCATGGCCACCTGGGCAGACATGCTACTGTCTCGATGATGACGGTTACCAGTCATAATGTACTATTTTCTGCCAATTGCCCAATATTGTCTGCTAAGCACCCAGAAGAGGCCGAGGGCGATGCTGGGTGCTGGCGGACGTGGGGCTGGCAGACATGGGGCTGCATTGCTACACAGCAGCAGCCCCTTGCCTTTTGGCAGATGATGGTATATTATGATTGGTACCCATCATCATCATACTGGTATGGCTGTCACTCATGCTGCAGCGTCGGCTGCCACCTTAAGATGTAAAAAATAGATTTATTCTGTGTTCATTTGCTTCCCCTTCCTCCGTGAAATCAACGGCCTGCTAAGCCCAGGGTTTCCAGTTTAATCTTTGGGGGGACCATTCTGTGTGACAGTTGTTTGTGTTTCTCCCTGTTCCTGTACCTGTACGCCATGTCGTCACTTGGCCCTCCCTCCCTCCCTCCCTCCCTCCCGCCCTCCTTCTCCTGGTCCATCAGATACTACTTTCGCGCCTTTTTTCTGACCAGGCGCCATAGCTAGCACTGGGATCATGGAGCCCGCTCAGATCACCGCGGCAATTATGAGCACTATGAACACCACGCGCATTGTCCTGGAGTATATGCAGAGCCAGAACATGCCAAGGCGAAACCCGGACCAGGCGAGGAGGCGATTGCAGCACGGCGACGAGAGTGATGAGGAAATTGACATGGCCATAGACCTCTCACAAGGCACAGGCCCCAGCAATGTGGAAATCATGGTGTCACTGGGGCAGGTTGATACCGTGGAACGCCGATTCTGGGCCCGGGAAACAAGCACAGACTGGTGGGATCGCATCGTGCTGCAGGTATGGGACGATTCCCAGTGGCTGCGAAACTTTCGCATGCGTAAGGCCACTTTCATGGAACTTTGTGACTTGCTTTCCCCTGCCCTGAAGCGCCAGAATACCAAGATGAGAGCAGCCCTCACAGTTGAGAAGCGAGTGGCGATAGCCCTGTGGAAGCTTGCAACGCCAGACAGCTACCGGTCAGTCGGGAATCAATTTGGAGTGGGCAAATCTACGGTGGGGGCTGCTGTGATCCAATTTGCCAGGGCAATGAAAGACCTGGTGATAGCAAGGGTAGTGACTCTGGGCAACGTGCAGTCAATAGTGGATGGTTTTGCTGAAATGGGATTCCCAAACTGTGGCGGGGCCATAGACGGAACCCATATCCCTATCTTGTCACCGGAGCACCAAGCCACCGACTACGTAAACCGCAAGGGGTACTTTTCAATGCTGCTGCAAGCCCTGGTGGATCACAAGGGACGTTTCACCAACATCAACGTGGGATGGCCGGGAAAGGTACATGATGCTCGCGTCTTCAGGAACTCTGCTCTGTTTCGAAAGCTGGAGGAAGGGACTTTCTTCCCGGACCAGAAAGTGACCATTGGGGATGTTGAAATGCCTATCGTGATCCTTGGGGACCCAGCCTACCCCTTAATGCCATGGCTCATGAAGCCGTACACAGGCAGCCTGGACAGGAGTCAGGACCTGTTCAACTACAGGCTGAGCAAGTGCCGAATGGTGGTGGAATGTGCATTTGGACGTTTAAAAGCGCGCTGGCGCAGCTTACTGACTCGCTCAGACCTCAGCGAAAAGAATATCCCTATTGTTATTGCTGCTTGCTGTGCGCTCCACAATATCTGTGAGAGTAAGGGGGAGACCTTTATGGCGGGGTGGGAGGTTGAGGCAACTCGCCTGGCCGCTGATTACGCGCAGCCAGACACCAGGGCGGTTAGAGGAGCACAGCAGGGCGCGGTGCGCATCAGAGAAGCTTTGAAAACGAGTTTTGTGACTGGCCAGGCTACTGTGTGAAACTTCTGTTTGTTTCTCCTTGATGAACCCTCCAACCCCCCCCCCCGACCCGGTTCACTCTACTTCCCTGTAAACCAACCACCCCACCCCACCCTCCCCTCCCCCTTGCAGAGGCAATAAAGTCATTGTTTTTTCACATTCATGCATTCTTTATTAGTTCCTTACAGAGGTAGGGGGATAATTGCCAAGGTAGCCTGGGATGGGTGGGGGAGGAGGGATGGAAAAGGACACACTGCATTTTAAAACTTTAACTCTTATTGAAGGCCAGCCTTCTGATGCTTTGGCGATCATCTGGGGTGGAGTGACTGGGTGGACGGAGGCCCCCCCACCGTGTTCTTGGGCGTCTGGGTGAGGAGGCTATGGAACTTGGGGAGGAGGGCTGTTGGTTACACAGGGGCTGTAGCGGCGGTCTCTGCTCCTGCTGCCTTTCCTGCAACTCAACCATACGCTCGAGCATATCACTTTGATGCTCCAGCAGACGGAGCATTGCCTCTTGCCGTCTGTCTGCAAGCTGACGCCACCTATCGTCTTCAGCCCGCCACTTGCTCTGTTCTTCCCGCGATTCAGCCCGCCACCTCTCCTCTCGTTCATATTGGGCTTTTCTCATCTCCGTCATTGACTGCCTCCACGCATTCTGCTGTGCTCTATCAGCCTGGGCGGACATCTGCAGCTCCGTGAACATCTCGTCCCTCGTCTTACGTTTTCTCTTTCTAATGTTCACGAGCCTCTGCGAAGGAGAAACATTTGCAGCTGGTGGAGGAGAAGGGAGAGGTGGTTAAAAAGGACACATTTTAGGGAACAATGGGTACACTCTTTCATTACAAGGTCGCATATTTCGGCTTGCAGGCAGCCATCGTAGGCCACAGTGTTTTGGCTTTTTTAACCTTCTTAACATGCGGGAAAGGTTGCAAACAGCAGCGCATTTCCCATATCAAGGATGAATTGGGTTGTCCATTTAAAATGGGGTTTCAATGTAAAAGGAGGGGGCTGCGGTTTCCCGGTTAACATGCGGCACAAACACAAGTAAACCACCCCCCCCCACACACACACACACGATTCTCTGGGATGATCACTTCACCCCTCCCCCCCACCGCGTGGTTAACAGCGGGGAACATTTCTGGTCAGAAGAGCAGGAACGGGCGCCTCTGAATGTCCCCCTTAATAAAATCACCCCATTTCAACCAGGAGAGCTTTCTGGAGATGTCCCTGGAGGATTTCCGCCCCATCCCCATACACGTTAACAGACTTGCTTGCTTTTTTTTTGTAATGTTTACAAATATTTACAAAGTTACACTCACCAGAGGTCTCCTGTGTGCCCTGAGGGTCTTGGGTGAGTTCGGGGGTTACTGGTTCCAGGTCCAGGGTCACAAACATATCCTGGCTGTTGGGGAAACCGGTTTCTCCGCTTCCTTGCTGCTGTGAGCTACCTACAGTACCTCCATCGTCATCTTCCTCGTTCCCCGAACCGTCTTCCCTGTGTGTTTCTCCAGTGAGAGAGTCATAGCACACGGTTGGGGTAGTGGTGGCTGCACCCCCTAGGATCGCATGCAGCTCCGCGTAGTAGCGGCAAGTTTGCGGCTCTGCCCCGGACCTTCCGTTTGCTTCTCTGGCTTTGTGGTAGGCTTGCCTTAGCTCCTTAATTTTCACGCGGCACTGCTGTGTGTCCCTGTTATGGCCTCGGTCCTTCATGGCCTTGGAGATCTTTTCTAATACTTTTCCATTTCTTTTACTGCTACGGAGTTCAGCTATCACTGCTTCATCTCCCCATATGGCGAGCAGATCTCGTACCTCCCGTTCGGTCCATGCTGGAGCTCTTTTGCGATCCTGGGAGGACTCCATGACGGTTACCTGTGCTGATGAGCTCTGCGTGGTCACCTGTGCTCTCCACGCTGGGCAAACAGGAAATGAAATTCAAACCTTCGCGGGTCTTTTCCTGTCTACCTGGTCAGTGCATCTGAGTTGAGAGCGCTGTCCAGAGCGGTCACAATGAAGCACTGTGGGATAGCTCCCGGAGGCCAATAACATCGAATTCCGTCCACACTACCCCAATTCCGACCCGCAAAGGCCGGTTTTATCGCTAATCCCCTCGTCGGAGGTGGTGTAAAGAAACCGGTTTAAAGGGCCCTTTAATTCGAAAGAAAGGGCCTCGTTGTGTGGACGTGTCCAGGCTTAATTCGGTTTAACGCTGCTAAAGTCGACCTAAACCCGTAGTGTAGACCAGGCCTAAGCCTCTCCTGTTTTGCCTATGTATTGCAGGAAGTTGTTTCTTCCTTAACTGGGCACTTTCTTGCTTTTGTTCGTTAATGTAAACATATCTTTCTTATTGTATGGCATTTGGAGAAATATAATTTGTTGTTGTTATAGATAATGGAATGTTGATTTGAAAACGATTTCTTAGAGATGGGTACAGCTCCCACTAAACTCAATGGATGGAGAATTAATTTTGTTTATACTCTAAAAATGGCTTTATACAAAAATGCCATTGTGGGGTTCCATTTTAAAGAATCTCAATATCAAATATATTCAACTGGCAAGAAAAGGATTTTTTTTCATAATTACCTACCCTGCAAATTCATCAGGAGATATGAAAGTTAAGTGGTTTTCTTTCTGGCTCTTATGTGATCATAGAATCATAGAATATCAGGGTTGGAAGGGACCTCAAGAGGTCATCTAGTCCAACCCCCTGCTCAAAGCAGGACCAATTCCCAACTAAATTATCCCAGCCAGGGCTTTGTCAAGCTGGGCCTTAAAAATCTCCAAGGAAGGAGACTCCACGACCTCCCTAGGTAACGCATTCCAGTGCTTCACCACCCTCCTAGTGAAATACTGTTTCCTAATATCCAACCTGGACCTCCCCCACTGCAACTTGAGACCATTGCTCCTAGTTCTGTCATCTACCACCACTGAGAACAACTGAGCTCCATCCTCTTTGGAACCCCCCTTCAGGTAGTTGAAGGCTGCTATCAAATCCCCCCTCATTCTTCTCTTCTGGAGACTAAACAATCCCAGTTCCCTCAGCCTCGCCTCATAAGTCATGTGCTCCAGACCCCTAATCATTTTTGTTGCCCTCCGCTGGACTCTTTCCAATTTTTCCACATCGTTCTTGTAGTGTGGGGCCCAAAACTGGACACAGTATTCCAGATGAGGCCTCACCAATGTCGAATAAAGGAGAACGATCACGTTCCTCAATCTGCTGGCAATGCCCCTATTTATACAGCCCAAAATGCCGTTAGCCTTCTTGGCAACAAGAGCACACTGTTGACTCATATCCAGCTTCTGTCCACTGTGACCCCTAGGTCCTTTTCTGTAGAACTGCTACCTAGCCATTCGGTCCCTAGTCTGTAGCAGTGCATGGGATTCTTCCGTCCTAAGTGCAGGACTCTGCACTTGTCCTTGTTGAACCTCATCAGGTTTTTTTGGCCCAATCCTCTAATTTGTCTAGGTCCCTCTGTATCCGATCCCTACCCTCTAGTGTATCTACCACACCTCCCAGTTTAATGTCATCTGCAAACTTGCTGAGAGTGCAGTCCACACCATTGTCCAGATCATTAATAAAGATATTAAACAAAACCGGCCCCAGGACCGACCCTTGGGGCACTCTGCTTGAAACTGGCTGCCAACTAGACATAGAGCCGTTGATCACTACCTGTTGAGCCCGACAATCTAGCCAGCTTTCTATCCACCTTACAGTCCATTCATCCAGCCCATACTTCTTTAACTTGGCGGCAAGAATACTGTGGGAGACCGTATCAAAAGCTTTGCTAAAGTTAAGGAATAACACATCCACTGCTTTCCCCTTATCCACAGAGCCAGTTATCTCATCATAGAAGGCAATTAGGTTAGTCAGGCACAACTTCCCCTTGGTGAATCCATGCTGACTGTTCCTGATCACTTTCCTCTCCTCTAAGTGTTTCATAATTGATTCCTTCAGGACCTGCTCCATGATTTTTCCAGGGACTGAGGTGAGGCTGACTGGCCTGTAGTTTCCCGGATCCTCCTTCTTCCCTTTTTTAAAGATGGGCACTACATTAGCCTTTTTCCAGTCATCCGGGACCTCCCCCGATGCCATGAGTTTTCAAAAATAATGGCTAATGGCTCTGCAATCTCATCCGCCAACTCCTTTAGCACCCTCGGATGCAGCGCATCTGGCCCCATGGACTTGTGCACGTCCAGTTTTTCTAAATAGTCCTGAACCACTTCTTTCTCCACAGGGGGCTGGTCACCTTCTCCCCATATTGTGCTGCCCAGTGCAGCAGTCTGGGAGCTGACCTTGTTCGTGAAGACAGAGGCAAAAAAAGCATTGAGTACATTAGCTTTTTCCACATCCTCGGTCACTAGGTTGCCTCCCTCATTCAGTAAGGGGCCCACACTTTCCTTGATTTTCTTCTTGTTGCTAACATACCTGAAGAAACCCTTCTTGTTACTCTTAACATCTCTTGCTAGCTGCAACTCCAAGTGTGATTTGGCCTTCCTGATTTCACTCCTGCATGCCTGAGCAATATTTTTATACTCCTCCCTGGTCATTTGTCCAATCTTCCACTTCTTGTAAGCTTCTTTTTTGCGTTTAAGATCAGCAAGGATTTCACTGTTTAGCTAAGCTGGTCGCCTGCCATATTTACTATTCTTTCTACACATCGGGATGGTTTGTTCCTGCAACCGCAATAAGGATTCTTTAAAATACAGCCAGCTCTCCTGGACCCCTTTGCCCTTCATGTTATTCTCCCAGGGGATCCTGCCCATCTGTTCCCTGAGGGAGTCAAAGTATGCTTTTCTGAAGTCCAGGGTCCGTATTCTGCTGCTCTCCTTTCTTCCTTGTGTCAGGATCCTGAACTCGACCATCTCATGGTCACTGCCTCCTAGGTTCCCATCCACTTTTGCTTCCCCTACTAATTCTTCCCTGTTTGTGAGCAGCAGGTCAAGAAAAGCTCTGCCCCTAGTTGTTTCCTCCAGCACTTGCACCAGGAAATTGTCCCCTACACTTTCCAAAAACTTCCTGGATTGTCTGTGCACCGCTGTATTGCTCTCCCAGCAGATATCAGGGTGATTAAAGTCTCCCATGAGAACCAGGGTCTGCGATCTAGCAACTTCTGCTAGTTGCCAGAAGAAAGCCTCGTCCACCTCATCCCCCTGGTCTGGTGGTCTATAGCAGACTCCAACCACGACATCACCCTTGTTGCTCACACTTCTCAACTTTATCCAGAGACTCTCAGGTTTTTCTGTAGTTTCATACCAGAGCTCTGAGCTCCTCTCTTACATACAATGCAACTCCCCCACCTTTTCTGCCCTGCCTGTCCTTCCTGAACAGTTTATATCCATCCATGACAGTACTCCAGTCATGTGAGTTATCCCACCAAGTCTCTGTTATTCCAATCACATTATAGTTCCCTGACTGTGCCAGGACTTCCAGTTCTCCCTGCTTGTTTCCCAGGCTTCTTGCATTTGTGTATAGGCACTTAAGATAACTCATCGATCGTCCCTCTTTCTCACTATGAGACAGGAGTCCTCCCGTCTTGCGCTCTCCTGCTTGTGCTTCCTCCCAGGATCCCATTTCCCCACTTACCTCAGGGCTTTGGTCTCCTTCCCCCGGTGAACCTAGTTTAAAGGCCTCCTCATTAGGTTAGCCAGCCTGCTAGCGAAGATGCTCTTCCCTCTCTTCATTAGGTGGAGCCCGTCTCTGCCTAGCACTCCTCCTTCTTGGAACACCACCCCATGGTCGAAGAATCCAAAGTCTTCTCTCCAACACCACCTGCGTAGCCATTCGTTGACTTCCACGATTCGACGGTCTCTACCCAGGCCTTTTCCTTGCACAGGGAGGATGGACGAGAACACCACTTGCGCCTCAAACTCCTTTATCCTTCTTCCCAGAGCCACGTAGTCTGCAGTGATCCGCTCAAGGTCATTCTTAGCAGTATCATTGGTGCCAGAGTGGAGAAGCAGGAAGGGGTAGCGATCTGAGGGCTTGATGAGTCTCGGCAGTCTCTCCGTCACATCGTGTATCCTAGCTCCTGGCAAGCAGCAGACCTCTCGGTTTTCCCGGTCGGGGCGGCAGATAGATGACTCAGTCCCCCTGAGGAGGGAGTCCCCAACCACCACCACCCTCCTCCTCCTCTTGGGCGTGGTGGTCGTGGAATCCTCATCCCTAGGACAGTGCATCTTTTGCCTTCCAATCTGTGGAGCCTCCTTCTGCTCCATTCCCTCAGATGGGTCTTCTAGTCCACTCTCCACATTAGTACCTGTAGGGAGAACATGGAAACGATTGCTCACCTGTATCTCCATTGCTGGTGCATGGACGCTCCTCTTTCTCCTTCTGGAGGTCACCTGCTGCCAAACGTCTTCACAATCCTTCTGTCCCTGCTACGCCTGCTCTGAATCTTCAGAAGATTGTGGCCGTAGAAGCATCTCCTGATGTCTGTCCAGGAAATCTTCATTTTTCCTTATGCAACGCAGAGTCGATACTCGTTTCTCCAGCCCTCGAACCTTCTCTTCCAATATGGAGACCAGCTTGCACTTTGTACAGACAAAGTTGCTTCTGTCCTGTGGAAGAAAGACAAACATGGCACAACCTGTGCAGGTTACAACAGCTGATCGCTCACCTTCCATATCACCGTCCTCTTAAGAGCTTCCTCAGCTGTTGCAGGAACTACTCAAAGAAACCTGCAGATGAAAGCCTCAGTGAGCTCTCCCCAGGCAAACTCCCTCTGTTAGCCTCTGCTGTTCGCCGCTCAGCTGGTTCGCTGCTGACTGCCCTTATATACCAGTCAGGCCCACTGACCAGTATCATCTGCAGTTGAAATGTAATTACCACTGATTATGCAGGAACCAAAGAGAATTCATCTGGCTCTCCCATAGCTTCATTCTGCGGTGTTAATGAGAGTAAAAAGGAGTAAAATATATGGGCCAATAAAGTGAGCAAATATAACTCAGAAGCACACCTCTGAGGTAATCTGTGGCTAAAATGAGACAGTATTAGTCACTTTTCTTACTATAACAGCATTTTAAGGTCAAGTGCCTTTCACCATGTTGCCAGGTCTCATAATGTTATTGAAAGTCTCTTAATACTTGGTGTTTTTCTTAAACCCCAGTTCCTGGACTCCAGTGATTATGCAAGACTCTCAGCTCTTTTTTTAAAGTAAATTTCTAGCCCTTATATTTGTGGAGAAATGCCTGAAATTGTGATCTGAGTGCACCTTATGAAAACCCAATATTTTTTGGATTTTTTTTAAATTATTATTTATAAACTAATTTTGTGATGGGGGGGACTGAGTCATAATATTTGAATGTTTGGACTTGGCAATACTTCTTTCAATTGTGTTTTATACAAGCAGTGTATTTTCTGTATAAGACTCTTCCTCACAAAGACCTAAACCTTCCACTCTCATGGAATAGCACATAGAAAGGGGAACAGAGGGAATAAAATTCCATGAGGATCCTCTGACACTTTGTTTCCCACAGATCATTCAGGGAGAATGGACCACAGATTTACCCCAAGACCTATGGATTCCCAGTATCTGCAGGAGGTAAGAGCCCTCCACAAAGAATGTCCTTGGGTGGGATCCATAAGGAGACTTAGGTATTGCAAACTGAGCACCGCTGTGCCTAACTTTTAGGCACCTAGAAAAGCACAAGAACAACACTGCGATCCACATATTTTAAATTAGGCACCTACATTCCAATGTTCCCTCTAATTTTTTCCATCCATGTGCAGAATAAATTTTCCTGAGCCCTGTCTCCACTCCCCTGCTCTGTGGAGATGGGGTACATGGGCGGGGGGTGGGGAAGAGAGAGTGTGAGTATGTGTGTGTGTGTGTGTGTGTGAGAGAGAGAGAGTGTGTGTGACTGTGTGTGCTGGCTGCTGGGGAAGTCTCAGAGTCTTTTTAAGGCACTCGCTCACCGGGAAGGGAAGGCTCCTTCACACCTCAGACTGCAGCAGCTCTCTCCTGCTCAGAGTCCTCAGACAGGTTGTCCCCTCTCCCCTGCTCTGTGGAGATGGGGTACAGGGGCAGGGGAAGGGGGACACCCTAACATCAGCACCCTCCTCCTCCTCCCCACCTCTGCTCTGCACAACCAGCAGGAGGGTCCTGGGAGCAGCTGCAGGAGCAACGTGGCTGCAAAGCAGTGTGGGGAGGGACACCTGAACACACACTGCTGGATGTGCACGGCTCTGCTAATCAAGTGTGTGGCACTTGAATCACTCCTGGGTGGCTGCTCAATCGCTGAGCTTAGAGGGAACACAGCTACATTCCCTATATAATGAATGGGGAGAGAGATGATCTACATGTGAATGTGACCTACAAAAGCCACCATGCTAGGCAGGGGGGCATCTAAGCTAGCCAATGGGAGATGCTAACAAGAAAGATGTATCCTAAGCCTCACCCCTCGCATGGAGACAGGCATCTAAATCTGGGCTACAGGTAGGCAACTATTGCTGCTTAGTGAACCACAAACAGGAGCCCATCACCTTGAGTCAGGTATTTTAGATGCCTAAGGCTTTCTTGGGGCAATGGTGCCTGCCTCACTTGACATTCAAGAGCTGGGGGAGGAGCTTATAACTTTTAGCCCAGTGGTTAGAATATTTGACTGACATGTGGGAGACCCAGATTCAATTCCCCCTTCTCTTCTAGAGGTGGGATTTGAACAGGGTACCTCTCACCTTACAGGAGGGTGCTCTAACCACTGGATTACAGAGGCATTCTCATCCCCTTTCTCTTTCTGGCCCAATGGCTCTTCCACTTAAACAGTAATTGGGCCAGAGAGAAAGCAAGAGTGATTCTATAGTCCAGTGGTTAGGACATGCACCTGGGAGGCAGAAGACCCTGAGTCTAGTCCACCTACTCTAATCACTCTATCCAGGGCCATCCTTACCCATACGCAAAATACGCAGCTGTGTAGGGCACCAGGAAATTTGGGGCACCAAATTTCCTGGTGCCCTGTGCAGCTGCGTGCTGCTCCAGCCCCTGCCCTGCTTCTTCCCCATGGCCTCCACCCCAGCCCCACTCCAAAGCCCCCGCCCTGCCCCACTCCTGAGAACTGCAGCAGGGCCGGGCCTGCACTCACCGACAGTGGAAAGTGCAGTGCGCTGCCGGGGGAGCGGTTCCCCCTGCCTCCCAAGCCAGCCTCCCCTGTGGAGGCCTGGGGCCCCACACACCACCCCCGTGGGGGAGGGGCTGATAGGGCCCCAGAATAGCTAGGGACAGCCCTTACTGTATCACTATTTATCCACAGTGGAACAGTTTCAACAGGAGAGATTGAGGAAGCTCCATATCAGAATATCCCAGTTCTTTGATGGAGGAGGTTCAAATGCTTTCTTTGTTCTGGCAGAGAGATGGGAATTGGATCTGGGACTCCTGCATCCTAGGTAAGTGCTCTAACCACTGGGCTAAAAGTTATAATGTGGACAACACCTTGTTCTCCAGCTGGATTTTGAATGGGACCCAATCTGGCATGCATGCTCAGAGTCTGCCTACCAGATCAAGCCCCACATGTGACTTAAGCAGATGAATGTCAATCTTCCCCTGGTTTGTGAATAGCTCTGGGGTTTAGTCAGGAGATAACAATATAGATGGAGGCAGCAATGCCCATGCCCAGAGGCAGAATTTAGGAGACTAGGAAACTTTTATCCTGAAAATTTAGGTGCAGAATAAGTTTAGGCATCTACCAGGTTGGCAGGGGTTTTGTCGATCGCAGTGAAGTCAAAACTGGCATGCAGGCATTTAAGTGCCATTGTGGATCTGGGCTCTTGCCTCTCTGGGCTGGGTTTGGGACCTGCAGGTGCCACCTCTCTAGCAGAATGGCTTTTCATCTCCAAGTAGGATGACCAGATAGCAAGTGTGAAAAATTGGGACAGGGGGTGTAGGGTAATAGGTTCCTATATAAGAAAAAGCCCCCAAAATCGGGACATCTGGTCACCCTATCTCCAAGGGCTGATGGACGGCTGATATGCCCAGGCCTTTTTGCCAGCCACCTTGCCAAATGCCAGCCCCCAGCCTCCCGTGCAGATCCTGAGCACATGGAAAGCCCTCTGCAACGTCTCAGGTGGAAGGGATGATGCCCCAGAGGCAGCTCAGTGCTTACCCAGCTCCATGCACCGATAAGGGGGGGGACAATTTGAGCCCAAAATACCATAATTATGTCCCAGCTCTACTGAGGTGGGCTCTCATTCTGAAAGGAATCCATCTCATTAGAGCCAACAGCAAATATTTAGCTTGTGAGAACAGCCCTATGGGAGGAAACTGTAATTTGAAATGTCTGTTTCTATTAGGGTTACCATATTTTAAGTGTCCAAAAAGAGGACACTCCACGGGCCCCGGTCCCGCCCCAACTCCGCCCCTTCCCCACCCCCGCCCCAACTCCGCCCCCTCCCCTGGACGCTTCGCCCCCTGCCCCTCCCCCTCCCTTGCTTCCCGCGAACATTTGATTCACGGGAAGCCTGAATCAGCAGGCAAGCTGGGGCCAGGGGGCGCAAAGAGGCACGGCTCTGGCCCCGGCGTCTCCTGCCCGGCTTGGCTCGGGCCCCGCACCGCCGGCCCCCGGCCCCGCACCGCCGGCCCCCGGCCCCAAGCACCGCCGGCCCCCGGCCCAGCCCCCGGCCGAGCACCGCCCGGCCTGGCCCCGGCCCAGCACCCGGCCGGCCCCAGCCCGACCCTGGGCACCACACCGCCAGCTCCGGCCCCGGCCTAGCACCCCGGCCCCCGGCTCCGCACCGCCGGCCCCAGCCCGACCCTTGGCCGAACATCACCGGCCCTGGGCCCCGGACCGCTGGCTCCGGCCCCGGCAGCTCCGGCCCCAGCAGCTCCGGCCCCAGCCCCCAGCCAAGCGCACCACTGCCCCCGGCCCCGCACCGCCGGCCCCGGCGGCTCTGGCCGACCACTGCCGGCCCCAGTGGCTCCGGCCCCCAGCCAAGCACCGCCGGTCCCTCCCTCCCTATTTTTTGGGATTTCCTCCCGGATGGGGATTTCAGGCCCAAAAAGCTGGACATGTCCAGGAAAATCCGGATGTATAGTAACCCTAGTTTCTACCTTAACAGGTATGAAAATTCCCCTCTCTGCTAATCAAAATGCCCTGGATAGAAATGATACAAAATTTTGCTGACACAATTAATCTCAACTTACACTTTCCTACAATTACAGGGCCATACCATGGCATCAGTTTGGAAGCAGAACCCCTCATTGAAATCAGTGAGGAGTGGGGCTTCAGAATCCATGGTAGGATAGGGACTACATTCAGTCCTAGCCCCAGCCCCATGTGAGTCACAGATTACTTTAGACTGAAAATGCTAGAGACCTGTGGAAAGTTGAATCCCATCCATACACAGCTAATGCATTTCTTTTTCTGACTCATATATCTCACTGATAAACGCTCCCAGCTGCTCTTAACTGTCTCCCTTACAAAAGTAACACCTATCAGTACACCTACCTCTTTAGACACTCTTCAGCTGCACAAGAAAATCCATTCATCAATTATAGATCAATTAAGGAAGAGAAATCTGCAGCTCATTTGATTGCCCTGTTGTCCCTGCAACTCACAGATGCAGCCACAAAACTTTGCAGATTGTCAGGCCTGTTATTTATTTTATTAGCCAGAGCAGCTCATTCCTTCCTTTGAGTAAAGGCACTCTGCAGCATTAGCTAGTCTGCAAAGTGGGGGGGGGGGGTGGGTTATATTCCACAAATGGCAAGGCAAACTCAAAACAAGCACCAGGGCAGAGTCAGGGAGATGCTGCAGTTTCTTAAAACCAGGCAAAGCAAAAACAAGCAAAAAAAAAAAAAAAATGGTAGGTCACATGCAACTCTAGTCTCAAGCAATATACTGCCCTGACTGACCAACTGAGTGTCTTTAAACAGGTGACATTCGCCAAGCACCAACTCTGCTGATCCAACCTGTATTGTTTATATTATGAATCTGTGGCTCTCTCATCACACACAGATTTTTATTTTAACAGGTTGTTTTAACAGGTAAAATGGTGGGAAATGTTTACTTTGGAAAGATGCAGTTGTCTGGATAAGAAGGGTCAAAGCCGGGATAGAAATGTAGAAGGACTGGTAAAGACATCTAGAAGTATATTTTAATTGTCTCTCGCTGTTATAGACCTTGCATTATGCTAATTACTATTAAAAACACCAGTACCTAGTACATAGCAACAAGGATTTAGTGAATAATGCATACTGCCTCTTCTAAGACAAACCTGGAAAACTTGGCAATATCTTTCTCTTTCTATGTTAGGTTAATCGCCGAGACATATTACACAGTACATAGGATTTCTGTAGCTAAATGAGTAGCAGGACAACTGGATTTTTTTTTTTTTTTTTTTTTTTTTTTGGGTGTTGAGTGTTCCGAGGTGACTAAATTTGCCTTGTTGAGCCTTGTAAAATCCTGACTAAATCATGTAAACTTCTGTGTAAGCAAAATAGAGGAAACTTCAAAGGGTCAAAAAGCCTTTAGGGATTTGTGCTGAGACGCCAGCAATAGATCCTAATCTGCCTTCAGAATTCTGGCTATATTTGTCCAAGGAGCTGGAACCAGCAAACTTTCTAAGGTAGAGATCGTGGGTTGGTTCAGCCTTTATCCCCATAGAGAGTATTAGCTTTGTGAGGCTCTACTCATCGCTTCAGCGCCAAGAGATCTATGCTTGCCCAAAAACCTCTAAAAATGAAGTACAGGAGTAATTTGAGATAATGACTTTATAACAGGCTTGGGCAGATCTTGGACCGAAAAAGTGAAAGATGTTATCACCCCAGCATTCTTCTTAAAATGCATGCCCCCCCCCGCTTATTCCCAGTTAGTCAAAGCTGCATTAACATTCCATCTAGGGCTGCTAAACAGAATCTTAATTAGTTCTGATACTCTTGTGCAAGGGGTTTATTCATTGCACTCTTAACTAATGGTTGCTGTCAGGGTAGGGTTTTTTTTTTTTTTTTTTTTTCTCTTTGGGTTCTTTGGGGATATCGTGTTCTGCTGCAAAGCATGACAGAAATGTAATGTGCATGCAAAAAAACCTTGCAGATCTTCAAATCTTAGGGCTGAGGCTGACTCCAGCCCTGTCTAATGGTGAGACAATGTTAGGACTAATGAGAATAACTTCCACAACAGATATTGCCCTGCCTCTTGTTTATCTTAAAATTTAATGGTGCGCTTTCTTTTTTCCTTGTCAGAAAACACTACGAACTTGCTAGTGTATTAAAACAGTTCACACAACTCGCACTAAATTTGCATCTCTGTATTTTTATTGGTCGCCCATAACGTGGTATGAAGACAGATCCGTAGGTGATGAAACATTAGCAAGTAACTCAGCAGCCGGTTGCTCTTACAGGACCTTTCTCTTTGCATTATATGTCACTTACACCCACATTTTACAGATCGTTTTTCCCCAGAGTATCCTTTCTATTTATACATACGATTCTATACGCATAACGACGAAGATCTGGACTGCTTATGATATTAAGAGAGTGAAATTTACGTGATCTGAGCAGATAAGTACTATATACAGTCACACACATAATTTGAAGTAAACATTCCTCAAGGTTATTTGTAGTTCGCGGCTGAGTCGTGACAATAAACATCATAGGCATTCGGTATTAAAAAGAGAGAAATATAATAGGAATGACTCGCCTTTGACGTTAAATTAAAGTGACTGTTTCATGTATCAGCAACGGCCAATAATAGTTATTTGCCTATAAATCTACGTTTTGCTACACTGATTTCGGAAACAGATTTATAAAACTATAAATTACTGTTTATTTCATTCTGGAAAAAAAACAGATATGCTTTCTGGAAATATGAGGTCCATGTCACTTCGCATCTTCACGTCTTGCTCTCCAGTGTTAAAGGCTCCTTCCGAGCTTGCGTAACATTGATTACTCACAAAGAGTTCAGGATAACTATCATGTAGCTAAACTAATTGAGACAATCATGCTAAGTTATAGTCAGTCTAAAAGGTACCATTGATGTGGTAATGCCTATAGAAAATCAGACATGCGACTCACTACCATTTAATTGCTCTTTAAACCTGTTATTACAATGTTAACTGGCTTAAGTATATATTGCTGCCTTTTATTGCCTTGATGTGACAAATTAAAACATACACTCTGGAAACTGCATTCATTTGTGGACAGTTACAGAAAAGGGAGCTGGGTGATATCAAAGCTGTCAAGCTGAATTAATTTGAAAACTTTCATTTTGACTGCAATTCCCATTGCATTTTTGTTGCAGTGGGAAAACATTTTAACGGCATACCTTTTTCCATTGTACTATGTTTAATGCATTAATCGTCAACGTTAATCTAACAGTGTATTACATAAATTTTAGTTCAAGGAACGGATCTGGGCAAAATAGATTTTTAGATTTTCAAATGTTGAACAAAAGGGTTCAGAGGTTAAATGGTTAAACTTGTATTATTATTATTATTTCAGGTATCAGGTCTGGTGGACTTAACCAGACCCCTAAAATCGTTGGAATATGGCATATCAGTGATTATTCCTGTCATTGTGCATATTGTGCCTTCCAGCTGATTAGCACCTTTAAAAGGCTCTTCCACGTTAAAATACATTAATAGAAGCAGTTTTCTGAGGAAAGTCTTAATTAGTCACAATGAAAGGTATACTTCTCTGTGCTAGAATTCTTTTAAAATTCGTCCCACTCTCTTCCAAGTGAGTTACTCAAACTTGTGACTTTAAGACTGTTAACGTTACTGTGTAACTTCCAGATGTGATTCACTTTTCAGATGCCCCACGAGACTAGCGTTGCAATGTACTTTTTTCTCCTGCAATGTACCAAGTTCCAGAGCAGATTGCTTCCCATCTTAATCTGCTAACGCTAAATTATCTTGGGGGTATTAAGGGTGGCCGAAAATCAAGCCCACTTTTTTTTTTCCCCCGCCAGAAGATGGCAGGGGTTAAAATGTCCTGTTTGCCCTTTCTCTTGATCTCGCAGAGAAAAGCAAGAACTGCTGGCACCTTATGGGATTCAGACCTTCTGCTGTTTTGAGCAGCCCCAGCCCCACCAACTTTGAGCAGCCTTATTAATTCCAGCTGCGGTTTATTTGGTTGTCATTTCTCCCTTTTCCTCCGCAATCGTTATTTATGCCCTGAAAAGTGAACGTTGCGAGTGTTGCTATTAAATGGCGTCTTCTACATTGGGGTGCTTCTCTCCCCGAGACCTGGGCAGAAGGGGCTGCCAAAAGAGCGGGGAAAACTGTCTAAATCATAATCAAATCAGCTTCGAGTTCATTACACCAGAGCATTAACTAATTACCAGATCAGAGAGAAGAAAAAATAAATATTCCTTTACATAACTGAAGGTAATTATAACCCTGTTGTTGACACTAACGATTAATAATTGATCAGAAGTTATACACAATAAATTGTCAATTTATCTCCCTATAAAGATTCACATGCTTATTTTTCTGTACGTTTAATACAGAGCCTAATTACAGTATTCATAGCTGCTGCATAGGGAGCGAGACATACCGTTCGCATTTAGCCATTTCTGTTTTTTTGTTTGTTTGTTTTTTTAAAGAACACACAATGAATTACTCAAGCACTTTACTTAACACAGTGATTTGACAATGCCGGCCTATTTTAATACTGTTGTGAGGAACTACGGCTCAGGTGAGCTTCTCTCTCCTATTAAGGCTAGTTATATTTCCCAGATTACAGCCCTGAAAAGTAAATCCCTGTTTCGGAAGCAAATGACTTTTGCTTAAATCGGAACAGTCAAATCTCTACATTTCATGGCTTTTATTTTTCTCGGGAAAACACAGTAGACCTTGCCCTGACTAGTACAAAACAGTGGCATTCTCCTGTGATTTATTCGGAGATTGTGGGGGTGGGGAACTGTTCCAGATTGCAGGAGTCCAGCTGTCACCTCTGCCAGACTATTTACAGGTAAAATGCTCCCATAGAAAGGATACGTCCTGCCATAAGAACGCTCGCTGTAATAATTGTTTATGACCAAAATATAAACTCGCTGTTAGAAATTCACCATTTTGTTGCCGTATTTATTTAGAGTACGCGTCAAAGGGGTAAAATAATATTCACAATTCAGAATAATTAAGTTGTCTTATTTATCTAGTATTCCCAGATCGGGATGCACAAATGCATTTGAAAATACATCCGGGACTTCCCCACCCGCCCCCGCTTACTTTTTGCTTTGTTTTTTTACATTCGTTATAACCCAATAACATACCTGAATTTTCATCTGCTGGGTTAAAGAGAGAGGCATGGATTTTACAGCAGTTTTTTTTTTTTTTTTTATCCTAAAAGAAAAAGGATGTTTTTCGTTAACTCAATAATCGGGACATTGTGCTTGAATTTGCGAAATATTTTAATACATAACATTATCAAACGATATATCTGTAAATTAATCTTTTTAGCAAACGTTAATAAGCAATAAAAATCTTCGATGTTAATCGAATTTCTGCTGCGGTTTATTAACGGGGCTAGGTGGAGGTTTAACTGAGATGTAAACACTGACGGGAGAAGAAATTTCCGATGCGGGATGGTTTTGTTTTTTCGTTCTAGTTGGCTAGGAGTGCCTGTAATTAACTTCTGTCTTCTCTGCCGGGTCTGGGGCCTGGCCTCTCATTCCTTATGCACCCTAAACTCTCGTGCGCGTCACTGGCAGTCTGGGAAGTGGGACGCGCAGGAAGTTCAAGATGCGCCCCTCTGAGGAAAGGGCCAGGCAGGGACAGGCTTTACTGTGTGATGGCTTGTTGGATGCCCCTGGTGGGCTCGGTTGTGTCTGGGAGCACACCCTGCTCTTTGTTTCTTTGCCTAAGATTTTTTTTTTTTTAATTTCGATCTCCTCAGAGGGAGAGCGAGAGAGAGAGAGAGAGAGAGAGAGAAAGTCCTCAATTCCCTTCTTCTTTCTCTACCAGAGCTCTTCTGTTATTAGGTCTGCATAGGTTACATGCAGAGTCAATGGAAACCGAAACGCTGGTGTATGTTAACTCTTTCTTTAAACTCCTTATTCCCCTCAAACCGTGAACTTGTATTCAGGAGCAACTCGCATCCTTCCCTTTCTGTTTATGGCCTGTGCAGTGGCTCTCTGTCCCCATCCCTCCCCCAGCCTCAATCAAACAAAGGTGGGTGAAGTTCTTTTCAACTTTCAAGGCAGTTGATGAGCAGCTTTGCTGAAACAATAACTCTTTTAGTGAGAACAAATGGTGACATTTGAAGGGAGCAAGGAAAGGCAGTCCAAAGTGGAACGCGCTTCTGTTCCTATTTGACAACAGCACCAGTCCCTCGGGGATCCCACCTGAGATTAAAGCTTGAATTTCGGTAAATCAACTCTAATGAAACCTCTAGCCCTGGAGAAGGGAGGGTTTGTTCTAGCAGTTCCGAAACAAGCACTTACAAAGATCGGGGGTGGGGAATTTGGAGTAAATAAAGGGATGGGCGTGAGATATTAATCCCAATGGGCTGATTAGCGTCAATATGAAACAAACTGTACACAAAGTACTCTTTTATTGTCCACGCGTCTGTCTTTCTTTCCTTCCTGAAGTAATCACACTGATTGTGCCAACAGCCTAACATAGACACGATTTCCTGCCGCTTTTAATTTGAATTATTAAACACTGAGATTGGCAATGGAATTCTTGTCCATTAATTTTCTATTAAAAATACATTTATTTGCCAGATCTTTTGGGTAGTGTCCATCTTGATCCATGAGCACTCATGACTGTCTCAAAGAGGATGATAGAAACCCATTGGGTTTTACATACATAGTGAATATTTAAAAGCGAGTTCCCCAAGTCTTTCTACTTTCCTTTCCAGAAAGAAATCCAGGTCTAAATACTAGCAAGGATGGTAAATTATGGAAATCTTTTATAATTCTTTGGGCGTATAAACATCAAAGGAATGTCGTTAGCCTTTTCTAATCTCTGCCACAGCTTTTGGTTTTTACCAATTGCAATTTATACGTTGTGTCCCATGGAGGACCTGGAACATAAAAAGTGGGTGGTGGGGGCGGGTGAGGTGGAAAGGGAAGAGTATTAATTTAAAGATGGGGGAAAGAGGCTTTAGTGCAAATGCCTCAACAGAAAATAAAAAAAAATCATCTTTATAATGTTTCTATTTTGCACAACAAAAACAGTTTGAGATGGATGCAAACATTTGAACACAATCAATATTCCACATTTGTCGAAAGGCAAAACATTCTCTGAAGGATTTGTCAACTTTTTGTCAAATTGTACTAGGTATTGTATGCAGACACAGAGTTGCATTTTACTTATAGGCTAAAACATTGCTTCATGTCACTCTCCAATATCTGAAGAAGGCCTGCACCGCAAAGATCTTTCATGTACCTATCTATGGACACCCTACAGTTTCCCAGAATTGTAATACTAATTTCTGCCTTCTCTGTTGAAAAGCACACTGACATATTTTTCTTAATCAGCTTGACATCTATATAAGTTAACAATACACATGTTTTTTGTTTGTTTGTTTGTTTTTTAAAGCCCCTTTCCCTACTTAGTACCATCAGGATGTATTTTCTGACTCCAGCCTAGAATGGCTCTTTATCCAGTTAACATTCCCTGGGCTGCTGCCTGAAGTATCTAAGATCACTTTCAAATGCCCTTTCTAACAAGACCCGAGCAAGAGGCCACTAATTTTCACTGAACAAAAAGCCACTGGAGAGAGATCCGTTTGTCAATATCAACTGGTCCAGCAATTTCCCATCCTCCGACACATCAGCCTATCTGAGCTGGCAGATGTTTAGACAAGATTTTATAAATTGTTCAATATCAGACCATAATGAACCCCAACTGACCATTCCAAAGCAGCTAAAAGCATCCAGGATCTCCCCCGCTGGGATCTAATAATGCTCTCATGCTGGAACATTATTAATCATGGAATAAAATAGATGAGCCTCTTGAAAAATAAGTGTATGATTGATTAAAGGGCAATCTAAGAAGCTATTATTCTTGTTTTATAACCGTAAGTTATATTCACTCAATTTATCTTTTGGGGAAAATAAATGATTGTTCGTTTCTTTTCTGAAATTATTTTATATAGGGATTCTCATTATTTTACTGAAAATTAAAATGATAGGGTAGCTGTTTTTCTGAGTCTAATCAAGGTGGATCTCTTACAGGACCACCAAATTATAGACATAATTCATGCAATTTAGAAGAGGGAAAAGCATAAAAAATAGGGGCTGGGGCATTTTGTTTTCTTGCATTTTCAGCACTTCTGGACATAACTTAAAATCAAAATAAATGATTGCTTGAGCGAAAGCAAAATAGGGTGAGTTATGAAGACTTTACTTATGGAAAAGGAAAATAGCATTGGAAAGTGCTAGTATTAAAAATAACTGCATCTCTGCTAGCTTGTAAAAATGTACACGTGCATGCACATGTATCTTTGTATCTATCTATAGCGCTATATCTATACAGAACAACTCTGAGCTTCACTTAAACAAAGCATGTATTTGCAGTTTGTTTAATTTATTTAGGCTTTTTACATCCTAAAAAATATAAAGTGAAATTGCAACTACTATCAATTTTATGATTTTCTAAATAATTTACTATTTTTAGTATTTTAGGGGGAAATGAACCAAAAACACCATATGGTTGCAGACTAGTCTGTTTTTATTTACAATTAAAGATATAAATTAGTAAAGAAATCTTGTTAAACAACCAAAGATTGTATAACCATTAACGTTTCAAATAAAAACCAGGCAAAATTTATTTACAAAAGTTCCAATTTCATTGCAATACAACTTGCATAAATTACTAGAAGCTTTTATATCATTACAAAAATAAATATCAAATTTGTTTCCACTTTGTAAGTACTCAAGTTTTCCAATCACATCTTTGTTATCTCTACTGTATACATCTTTTACAAATAAATTTTACAATAAATCCTATCACACCTATCGAATATATACCGTGGCAATGAAGTGATCAAGTCAAGATATCCTGAGAAAAACAGATCTGTTTTCAAAAGTAACACATACATTGGGGAAACTATACTATACCAGCAAACTCACATATGTCCAACAAAATTCTGGTTTAATAATTAGAGTCTGTAGATTTAATAGTGCTCTGTGGTCTTCCTTTATACAGTGGCACAAGATGTGATCCGGATTTAGAGATTTGTTCTATATATTAGCTCGGGGAGAGATGATGGCTTGCTGACTTTTTTCAAAGCAATTGTGACACCTACCTGTGGACCAAGGAAAAAACCAGATCATCCAAAATCCTTCAATTACACACTAACACCATTACATTGTAATAATAATATAATAATAATAAAGTTGAACTAAAATGCTTACTCTTTTGTTTTCTTCTCATGAAAATATTAGTTTTAAAAGATCTATAGGATTTTGAATTAGTCTTAAACATAGAAGGTTGTAAGGGTGCCGTTGATAACCAGACAAGACAATTCAGAGATACCATAACCTCCTAGAAATGCATGCTGAAATCTTATAATTGTGCTTTTAAATTTTAAATATTTACAATGTACAATTGCAATATCTTAACACAAACACCTTATCTTATAACAATTATTAGAAAATTATTTTAAAAGAGATCTAAAGATATCTATATAAAATTTAAGTATTTCTTTATTTTTGTTTTACATAATGGAAAAGAAAACCCTAAGTCATATGAAGGGGTTGGGAATCCTCTAAACTGTCTTACAAAAGAGTATAAAGCAGAGAAGAAAAGCTGTAATAAGGGATTTTTAAAAGACCAGAAAAGAGCATATTACTTGGTAATCAGACTCCTATGTAATGAAGCAGGAAATTAACGTTAAGCAAGTTTACAGCTGTGCAATATGTCTTGGACCTGATGCCAAATGATCAGTGTAATAGAAAATGTTCTCACTTACTTGCATTGCTGTGTGATTGCACTTCTATAGGTATGGTTGTACTCCTACTGTGCAGACGTCAGTGGGATCTGTCAAAATATAACCGTCAGTTAGTCACAGGACACAGCCAGCTAACTAGATTATACAGTGTGTGTATGTCCCAAAATTCACTTGCACAAAATTCATATCTAAACCATTTACAACTTCTACATTAATATTTTATAGTTGACTGCGGTTTGGATAATGGTGGTATCAGGTTTTTTTATTCCTTTTTAAAATCAGACAATTATATTAATTTGTTATACTAATTTTAAAACTGTATGGGAAAAATAGAGGTTGTATAGTGGACATAATTTGGTAACTTGGATCACTGTATTTTCTTTAGCTTAAATCGAATAAAACTATATTTAACTCCTTAAAAGTAAAAAAAAAAAAAAAAAAAAAAAAAAAAAAGTTAGTGTCCTGTTTTACTAAACACAATGCACAGAAGGTAAAGATAGCAGTATTTTTAAATTATATAGATATAGATATATATATAGGTTCATTTATAAACATTGATTTTTAAAGCTACATATTTAGCCCATTAGATTTTTTAACTCCTCTGTTATTTCTTTTTCTCTTCGTTAAAGGCAAAAAATGGGGGGGGGGAGAAGGTATTTTTAAATTACCAAAATATATTGTTGTCTAGCTCCAGCTCCTTTTCCTTAAGTATTGTCGGTTTATTTGTCTGCTGCTGGTGATGGTGTTTGTCCAAATAAGCATTCTTTATCTACAGTGTGTGTAGAAGTCATTTTGCCTTTCGAAAGAAAAGAAGCAATCAGTCACCTACCTTTCTTAGACTCATAACTAGAGGGCCTGTAATGTTGTTCTAGCTGGTTAGTGATCGTTTTCAAAGAGTCACTGCTCTGTTTGTGAACAGAGCTTGTATTTAGTACAGTTTGACTTAGTCCCTCGTTCGAAGCCATTGCTGCGGAGTTATATCTCAGGATCCCCTGGCTCTGGAGTGCGTTAAAGTTCCCATAGTTTGTATAATTGGTATAAAAAGGTGAAGTGTAATAAATGTGCCTTCCTAAGAGAGAAGAGGGAGAGTAGGCAGAGCTGTGCGAAGTAGAAGAGGGGGTTACTGAAGATAAAGCCGGTGGCTGACAGCTTTGGCCCATGTTCTGATTTTTAAGGTCCGAAGTGGCTATTTCAGCTAGAGACCAGAGCTTGGGCTTAATGGCCTGTGTCTCGGAACTGGGGGAAATCCTGTTGTCCAAAGTAGTTTTATTGGAGTTCCTTGAAGCGTCCTCGTGGGGGTGATTAAGGAGGGGAGCTTCCACTCCGGTGAGGGGGGAGGAAGTCGCAGGCTTAGCGGGAAGGTCTCTCTCTGCTTCATCATCTTCATCCTCGTCGTCCTCGATGTCCTCGTATTTGTCCTTGCAGTCTGATCCGGACTCGCAGAGCGTGTCCCCTACTCGGCAGGGCAACTTCTCCCCATCCGACTCCGCGGAGCAGGAGTGATCGGTGAGCGAGTCAACCTGCAAGCTGATCCCTGCAAAGGCACCAGCCGAACAAACAAGGGCACAGTCAGTTATATAGACTAAAGAGAGCAGGAGAGAAGCAAGTACAACCATTGCAACCACTGATGGGAAAGCGACACTTGTAATCAAATCATTTTATGTATAATTATAGTTCTAGGAACACTCCCACCGGCTATCACTACGGCTGCATGAAAGCAGCTTCCTGTACGCGCCCGTACAAAGCACAACAGGCATTATTAATACAAATGCTCTGGCTGGCTGTTTTAGGGGAATGGCTCAATGCAGAATTAGATCAATTTAAACGGTCTTTGCTATCGTTATTTATCAGTTAAAGGTGAAGATTAGCTAGTGAGGGTAAACGGCATAGAGGGGATGGGACATGAGTTTTAAATATATCCCGCAGCACCCCGGTTATAATTTGGGAAGTAAACGTGCATTTAAATAAATCCTGGCACTTGCACACGTATCCCTTTGGGACCTTTATATCTAGGTAACAAACGTGTTGTGCCTAACCTTCGTCCTCTGCTGAAGTTTCATTGCTTTCCTGCACCTTGTCCGAACTTTCCTCCTTACTTCTTGCCCCATCCCCTTCGTCTTCATCTTCATCTTCGCTTTTGTTCCGGGGAGCCCAAGTCATCTTATTCTCCTTCTTGAGCCTCCTCCTGGCGTTGGCGAACCAGGTGGAGACCTGGGTGAGGGTCATCTTGGTGATGATTGCCAGCATAATCTTCTCGCCCTTGGTGGGGTAGGGGTTCTTCCTGTGCTCATTCAGCCAGGCCTTCAGGGTGGCTGTGGCATCTCGGGTGGCGTTTTTCCTGTAAGCGGGATCATTCAGCTGGTAAGGGTAAGCAGGACTGCCATACGGATGGTAACTGATGGCCCCGGTCATCCCCGTCGTATGAGCATCGTAAGGAGAGCCCTGGAAAGGGCAAAACAGTGGGTTGGCAATTTGTTATTGCTGCTAGTCATTAGTAAGTTGTCAAGAAAAGATCAGTGATTATATTTGCATTTTTCTGGATTGGTATCTCACATTCATATTCTAATAGCAAACAAAGGCACCCAAAGGCCGTTAAGATCTTATTTACCTCCTCCCCCAAACCGCACACACTTAAATCGCTGATCTTTTAATATTCAGTTAATTTTAGATCCTTGTAATTTAATATTTCCCAAAATTATTTCTGAGTCACGCAGACATTTTAAAAAGGCCTTACAGGTAGTGCCTTGCTATCTACGTTTCTTTCAAAGGTTCAAAAGATGTTTCCTTTTTGTTATAGAATATACAACAGAGGCACCGTTTAGCAATTCACTGCACTAATGCATTGCAAATCCAACTCGCAAATCAGAAGATATGCACCGTTTCGAATTGTTTAAATGCGATGTAATTAGCATTTTAATTCGCCCTTTTACGTTTGCATTGAGCTTATTTAAGTCTGCATAATCGAAGAAAAGTTGAAGACACTAAGGAAGTTGATAACTTTAAAGACGTTTAAAAATCCTAGAGAAGGGAGAGTTAGGGCCCTAAAATCACCTAATGTTCTTAATAGTCGACAAACACACTTTGCAACTTCCAGCCACTTATCTACTGCTTCTCGACAGGAAAGTCAGGAGGGGCAGATCTTCAGATCTTTCACATTGCATTGAATAAAGACTGCACGACCATTTCTGCTGAAATATTTTACAACCAGAAAATATTTGGTTTTCTGTCGGTTTATGTGGAAATATAACTAACCTTTTTTGCCACCCCTTCCTGGAACCAATCGTAACCAGTCTGGAGTCTCCGACCTTAAATTCCTGATGTGTGTCTATATATATATATATATATATATATATATATACACACACACACACACAGAGAGAGAGACACACGCGCATTTTCAAATGCTCCTTTTAAGTAATGAAAACAAAGTGAAAGCTGAAGCTGCGGCCACCACAACCATCTTGGGTATGAGCGAAGCTCACAGATCGCAAACAGATGCTTCTTTTCATCCCTAAAATCTAGTTAAACCATTAGCACAAACCGCATTAAAAGTAACTGAAACCGCACCGGGCTCACTTCCCAGAGCTCCACTAAACGTTGGCTTAGAAAAGCAAGAAAAAAGAAATCCTCCCCTCTCCTCCCGCAGCACAAAACGTAGCCACCAAACTGCTTCAGACAATGCGGATTCTTTACTAACGGACCCGCGACCAAAGGCAGGCTCGGTTTTATGTTCGCAAGCCCCGAGAGCCGCCAGGGGCCGGTCCGAGGTAGTGCCAGGGCCCCCGTCCGCTTCTCCCTTTGCCCCGCTTGGGCACCTCGGGTTTGCACTCTAAGCATGGTGTTGGGAAAACATAAGCAGGCGGCTGAGTTTGTGCTCAGCGCCTGGTTGTGCAGCCCGGGCTCTGTTACTGATGGTGCGTGTGTAGGAGATAGGAGCAGAGGAGGATGAGGATGAGGATGCTAATGAAGGAGAGGATTTTTCTCGGTAGTTACCATGTAGGAGGGGAATCCCGTGGCGGGGTCTGTGGAGTACTGGAGCGGGCTGGTGAAGCCTGTGGCCGCCGCCTGTGCTGTGAAAGCTGCCGATCCCGGGTAAGGGCTGAACGCCGAGCCCGACGAAGACCTGGCCAGCTCTTCGCTCCTGGGGGCCGCCAGAGCCGACGCCCCGTACGTCGGGCAGGAGTACAGAGCCAGCGAGCCGGGGGGCTGGTAGAGGTAACCCTGAGGATAGGACATGGTTTGCACGGGCGTGCACAGGAGCAGGGAGGGGGCGAGGGTGACCGGCCCTGGCGCTTCTGCTGCTCCTGCTGCTGCTTTCGTGTTCCCTCTCCCTCTCCCCGGCTGGCTCTGGGCAGCTGTGCAGAGAATAAGATTTGTCCTACTGGTCCCCCATGCACCCCGGCCAGCACCACAACGGCGGATCCGCTCAGCAAACTACCCAGGAGGAGAAGGGCATGGGGAGAGGGGGGAAGTAGCTGGGTAACGACAAGGGGGAGAGAGAGAGAAAGCCAGGGAGAAAGAGAGGGAGAGAGCCCGGCTCAGGAAAGTGGCTGCTGCATATGGAGTTCTGCCCGCCAGCCCGCTCCCCCAGCGCCGGCCAGCCTGTATTTTGGGGGAAGTATAGAGTCTGGAGTGAAGAGTTGAGGGAAGGAGCACTCGAGTTTCTGAGAGGCATTGGAAACCAGAGCTGTCCGTCACAGAGGCTCATCTGCATATTCCGACGGGCCCGCCCCTTCTTCTTCTCCATCTCCCCCCGCAGACGGAGGGAGGGAAGCAGGCTGTTGTAATGCGTTACAAGCCACCCTCTCTGTCTGACAGCGAGCACACTGCTGAAGCCAAAGGATGATACCGCTGCTCAGTTTCTCCCGGCTTGGAGCCACAAACACGCTTGCACACACTCCATTGTAATAGGTACCTATGCACACACCTTCTATCTTATATATTATCACAGACTTGCGCACAGGGCTTGTTAGTATATCGTGGGAGAGCACAAGTACAAGTATTACCCTGTGTATGGTGAAAAGGCGGGAAGTACACGCGTGAATAGACGGAGAACGCTATATGAGTGTCCATGTATGGCAACAATAGCTTTCTATTTTGATAATAGTTTTTCACAAGCAGCCAAGCTAAGTTAAATGTTCACATTACACCCTCCAAGGAAGCATCTTTCAATTTCCATTCTACTTGCTCTGGATTTGGCTGCATGGGGGAGAGGCCCAGGTGACCCTGTGCAGGGGTACAACCCCTCTCTTTGCAGTTCGGAGAGGAAGTCTATCAGAACAAACATTCAGGGTATAATTAACTTCACAAATAATATAATTTCTGCCCACCACAAACACTGGCAGTTCTATACTAGAAAGGAGAGGTTGAGGTGAAGGCATTGGTCTATATTTTCTCAGGCTGACTGGTCTTGAGAGACTTTTGAGAAGTCTGTGGTTAATTGTACACACAATCCTTTGCATCTGTAATTGAACTCTGTTATTAGTGTACTATGATTGAGATATAATTCGTTTCTCCTCTCCTCTTTACCTTTCTAAATCCGTACCTTCCCATAAAAACACACCTCATCTACCAAAGGTGTATTGCACTGTTTACAACCCACCTAAATATGGATTTCCCTACCAGTTGGCAGTATATCCGTTTATTACTTGCTATATCTCTTGCTTGCATGTACTGTAGGCCCCATGTGTGTGTTCTGAGCTACTCACCCTTAATCAGTCGCAATCCATCAGTGAGAGTTTTACTCAAAGAATACAGGATCAGGCCTTGAGGTATTAATCTAAACTGTGAAATAGTAATTGTTGAAAGTAACCAAATTGTAATGAAATAGTTGTCACCAATAGGCAAAACATTAAAGCCTGAAATAAACTTCTACACTGGATCGTGTACACATTAAGCCATGTATTTTGTCCTCACTACATCTATGAATGAGCATTTGTCCTTTATTTAACCAAATATAGTAGTTTAAAAAGTGCAGCCAGCTTTAAAGTTGAATTCTTTACAAAATACCCCATATCATTACAGTGGATGGGGGAAATACATCAAACCAAAGTACACTGGGGAATCTATTAGAAACTGACAGGAAGGAAAAATTGCAATAACTGAAGAATTATGGGTTATCGGGGCCGCTTATTGTTAATCAATTAAACATGCTGCTAATAAAATAATACACTTTGAGATGCTGTTTTAATAATCTTTCTAATACGGGCTCAGTGTGCTCTCTGGGAAACTTGAAGTATTAGAACTACATAGCCAAGTATATGGATGTGTGTATGTTTTAAGCAACCTATGTTTGTTGATGTTTTTCTTTCCCTGTAGAACCCCCTCCATCTCCGCGCCAATTTCCCCCTCACCCCTGCATCCAGGAGAGATCTGGCCACCCAACATAGGGAATTAATTCCCGTGGCCTATAGGAGATGCAATCCTTAAAAAGGAAGGTGAGGGGGAGGAGGTTAACACCAACAGGTATTTCTTATCATTAAATCTAGAATTTCCATTTCGTGGTAAGAAAGTGATAAACAACCGGTAAACTCAATGCAACAGATTACAGAAATGATGCTTGCTTTCCTACTTGATGATTAATACACATGTATTAAATAACAATGAAAACTCTAAAAGCAAGCGCTTTATATAACACGCGTTCATATTTCAGTTATGCGGCATAATCGATATCAGGCGATTACGTCTGAATATTAAATGTCAGTGTTCGCAGAGCGACTTTTTAAGTATATGCATTTTTTGCTTTGCTTTAGCGCTGCAGCAGCTGGAGATTTGAGAATGAACATTAATTATAACATTATAAAGTCATACATGAACCTCTCTAAATCAAATTGCATGCATTGCAAAATATAGAATACCTCTGCGTTTTTATTTTGTAAGACGAGTCTGTTCTTTCCAACAGGGGTGACGTAAGTATTTAAGCGAGCTGATTGCTTTTAATTCATCCTCTCTAATAATTAGTGGTACAATTCAGATTGGGAATACAATGGCCGTTGTGTTGACATTATAACAGGGGATTAATGCTATTAACTGGGTGTTACAGTTATGACCTGGAAAGAGTGCTTAACCAAATACTGTGCTCCCAGGAGGAATTATGTAATTCAGTTCAGAGTATACACATACGTAAAAACATATACGCGCGCGCACACACGCACACATCCTAGATATATAGGTATGTATATAGAAAATGTAGATGTTGCTTTTGTCTGCATTTGTATTTCTTGCGTTCCTTGGTGCAAAATCTTTTTTATGATTTCATTCGGAAGACTATAAATCAATAGCACACTCCCCAACAAATACAAAGAGCAACAGATTAAATTTGCAATATTTTCATTGTGCATTCCAAAACATTATTTTATATATAAAATGAATGATAATTTTGCAATAAGAGATTAATGCAATATAGTATAATCATTTCAAAAGACATTCATGCTTTGGTTTGATTTGCATATTTTTGTATAGCTTCAGAAAGGCATGTTCTTACCCACTGCAAGGAGTATGCATTTACTTCCAATAAACACTACTCATTTGACTTGGAATGTAGAGATCGAACTGCTATTGAGGTCATTTAAATATAATTTGTGATTAAAATCTGAAGTTTTGTGTCAATATTGCTTTTGATCAGTATTTGCGGATTATATCTAATTTTTCCAAAATTATGCTTTTTGATCTGAATATTTTTACCATGGGTAGCTTTTAATCTACTGTGCTCCTTAACTGAAATCTATTTTTCCTGTTACTAATAAAAAACGGTCCAACTTGCACTATTAAACAGTATAACAGTACTACATGCGCTTTTTATTGGTAATAACTGTAACAAATTAAAATGCCTACACAGAGACTTGAAGACTTACACACTGCATATTGATTGGGTATCTATTCATTATCGCATCGTTCGTACCCCTAGATTTTAAGCAAAACTCGCATTTGACTTTTTAAATGTAAAGTTTACTTCGGTTATAGTTAATGAGAAGCTAACAAAGATTAATCCTTTTCGGGTATTTTTGATTAGAATCCTGGGAGACAGATTTTGTGGTTTGTCATTTTTTAGATGCTAACTACGGCTCCTTGCTCTAAAGCCACTGGTATGAAGTTTTAAGGCAGTCAAAAATGAAAGCCAGGACTGTGGGAATGGTGTCCTTCCTAATGTAATGTAAACATGATCTATTTGTTCTGTGTAATAACTGACTGTGTGTGTTTATGCATGGGCTTGTGTGTTTGGTGGGTATTTACATAGGGCCCAATCCTTTAGTCATTACTCAGGTGAAAATCCCATTGGCGTGAAGGAGGGATTTGCTTGACTAAGGACTGCACGATCTGGCCAAAATATATGAACACACATGCCACACAGATAGCAGCATATATGTTATTAACTCAACCATCATAGTACTAGTCACAGTAACTTTTAAATGGGGCTAAATGGAATCTAGTGGGGTTTTGGGATGCATCATAATGCCTAGCAGAAACGGCTTCCTGTGACATAACAATACAATGGACAGGGAATGTTTCTCCTTTGTTTTATGAAATGGGGACGCTATCCTCTCCCTCAGATAAAGTGAAAGAACTGACTATTGTGTGTTAAAATACCACCGACACATTCATACTGTGTAAACGATGTTGTTCAGTTTGCTAGTAAAACAAGTAGGGTTTGCGACGCTGTTCTGAATAAGACGCATTACAAGAACAATGCAGATAATGAAAAGAGATAGGCTGAGTTGAAGGAGTCACTTTGTCGGATCTGCTTTTAGGATTAAAAGGAAGAACTGAGAAAAGAGAGGACGCGGGGACAAAAAAAGAAGGAACTTTTTCCATCTCCAGGATAAAATCTTTAGTTCAGGCTGAGTATGGGAGGGGGCGCTGTGGCAATGGATTATCCCCAGTGCTCCAAAACTCTCACAGCATAATTGTTTATGTAAGGTTCTTCTTCCCTTGGGTTTCTTTTCATATTTTAGTCATTACTTTTATTAACAATATTATCTAATTGTCGCCCCATGCTACATACATTAAAAGGAGGAGTATTTGCGTGAGTTAGATTCTCTCCACTTCTTGTTAAAGCTTTACTTGTCTTCTTCCTTTCTTTTCAATTCGGTAAGAAAGGATATAATAATTAGAATTTTTTAATATACACTAAAAGAATAACATGTTCTACTTAGTTTTATATCTGGGATAAGTGCTGTGAATTTGACCGACTTTCTGAAAATATTTTTATTTACAAAAAGGAAAAATAAAATATATATACAGAGCTGTATTTCCGTGCGGGGTCTTGTAATTTTAAAAGCTAAATGAAAAATTTTGTTCTCATAAAAACTCATATTTGTTTATTTAGAATGAGAAAGGATTTTTCTTTCCCATTTTTGGACATTATTTGTTGTGAGTTGTTCTATAAGTAATGCAGATCTTTAAAAAGCAGAAGCGATATTTAGATAATTGAAATAGTTTCACTTAACCCCCCACAATTTTGTTAAATGTCTTAGCCATTTTCTGCTTCGTGCAAGATACGCAGTTTTCTGCGTAAGGGGGCATAAGGAACAGAAATGCACGCAAAACGCTTCACTGAGCCTCGTGTTTTCACCTGGAAGCAAGGAAACACTATTTAGAGAGAGAGAACAAGTGCTCAAGCCACAGGTAGGATATTTCCTTTTCATTTAAAAAGTAAATCAATTCAATATGTTTTACAAAGTGCTTTTTTGACTCTCAGTAAATTTTCAAAGAATATCTTCAATGGAGATGCAGCCAGTGTATCACTCATTTTCGCAATATCCCGAATTTTCTCCTGTACCATGCATATGTTTATCCACTAGATACCTCATAAAGAAAGACAGCACACTTGCTTTTTTGTAAGCAAATATAATACCTATTTTTACTCCGGCGTTTGCAGAAGATTGCGGCGTGTATTAATGTGCTTGCAAGGTGCATTGCAGTTCTTGAGTTATATAAAAAAAACTGCACCGGATGAACTGCCTCCCATAGTGTCTTGGAAATATCTTGGAAGTGTCTGTAATTGATTTATTTGTGGAAAAGTTAAAAAAAAACTTCCCCGTAATAACTGCCACATTAAACATTGCAGCAAGGAAGGTGCAGTCTTTCTTTAGGGAAAGTTCGGGTTTGCAGTTGCTGCAGTGGAAGTTAGTCTGTGTAAGTGTAAACCCTTACCCCGCTTGTGACCACTACTCTGCAGCTGAAGGAAGAAGCTTTCTCCCATCCCCCCTCTCCACAGCCTCTGGGGCCAGTCAGTCATCCTTGCCTCTGGATTTTGTACTCAGCCAACATTTATTGAAAAGATCGCTTTAGAGTTAGTGTGAGATCTAATCCCTTCAGCGCCTGTTAAACTTTTAAAGTGGATGATGGACAGAGTAAAGGAAAAGTGGACACTTTAATTGAAATGGACAGAGCTGTTTTATGTTAAGGACTCTCAGAGAATTCTTCTATCACAGGAGTTCACAATGACTACAGTGTTAATTACACTTAAACTGGTCGGGTGTTTTCGAGGAATATTTCTAGGTAAACTCCTTGGAATGCTTTAGCTAATGTGTTTGCATAGAAACACAGTTCCTCTAATAGTTCTTCCCCGGAGCTATGCAGGGCACGTAGAAAGAGACGAAATTCATGTCAGATGAAAAGTGTGTAAATCCCTTTCCGCTTCTTCCTGTAATTTCCATCATCTGTTTTATTATGCCTTTTAACACTAGAGAGCACCTGTTCACCCGGGTTGTGCATTTCTCTCTTTAATTAATATATGGAATATATATGTCTCTGTGCGCATGTATACCCATATATCTACCAATATACATTCCCTGACAAAAAAAAAAAAAAAAAAAGATGTTAAAATGCAGTTACAGCTTTAGAGTATATATCAGTAATGTATGGGTAAAAATACATAAATAAAATTACAGTAATTATCCCAGAAATAAGTATTATAATCCCAGAAAATATATGCCCTGAGTGATGCCATGAGGGTAATTGAAAAATTAAACTATCTGTAAAAATCAGTTTAATGAAATCTGAGTCCATAAAAACTAAAATGGCTTAATAATAATGTAATAATGTGTCACTAAAGGGCAAAGTTAAGGTTGTTTTGGTGGCTTAACAGTTCTTTTCCCATAACTTAATATATTTCAATTTCTTTTAAGTTTAACATTAACTTTTAATTTCTTGGGTTTGTAATCCTTGGTATTGGGATAATTACAATAGTCTTGGGTTTTATTTAATTTAATGTATTTATTTATTTGTTTTCAGGTTACTGATATATACTTTCAACCTTAATTTTTGTTTTGTTTAGTGATTTGATTGTATTTTTAATTAAAATTTTAATGCACACACACACACACACACACACACACACACACACACACACACAAGAAACCCAATGAAAATGTTTCCCTGTGGCAGATCTAATGAGTTGGAGATATGTAGTATAAACTGTGAGTCATTAAAAATGAAACAAACAAACAAACAAACAAACAAACAAAAAGAGATTTAACTTTCAAGGCCACGTTTATTGGTGTGCTTTAGCTACTTCACCCTGCTCTGGAACAAGACAGAATAGCCAGAACAGACTGGCCAGTGAGGCCAAGTTTACAGCTGCTTTGCATCACTGGAGCAATACAAAGGTGTCAGAACTTATTGGTGAATCTGGCCATTAATTTGTCAGCATATAGCCACAGAATTGATAAGACAGTGTCAGTTGGAGCAAATACAGTGGCAGCCAAATACCTACCAATGAGAATCTAGACATATATGCAGTCCCCCTCATGCCATTGATTCATTTCAGCCAACAGAATTGTAATATGCAAATCAGCTGAAGAGAAGCATGTTGATTGACGGAGCTCCCTCTGATGTCAGAATGGTTCCACTTAAGAATGACCTGAACTATTGACCTGGTTCTATTTGCCTATACTCATAATCATTAGCTACAGCAATCATTAATAATTTAATTTCCTCAGACATAGTTGAAATCCTATGTATAAACTAAGTTTTAACCATATGGAAAGTTTGGAGAGTCTGTACTGTTTCATCATTAAAATGATTTGGGATAAATAAAAATCTGATAGTGCTTAATTTCATAAAGGATCCATTTTTTATTTAATTTTAGCACATTAATTAATTAACAGGTTGTCATAAATTCTCAGAAAATTCATTCTCTAGTCCTATACTCAAAGTGTGAGTGGTGAAAGTTTGGGGAGGATACACTGTATTCTTACCAAAAGAAGTTGAATCCCTGCTTTAAGTCCAAAACTTAATTTAGCTTTAATGATAGGGTCACACATGACCAACAATTCTATAATATGTATTTATCGGGAAACTGCTGAATCATTGATGTTCCCAGAGTGCTTGGGGTCTTGATTCTTTCTCCCATTCTTTAAAACATCTATATGAAGCCACTGGGGGGATTTTTGAGATGCCACGGTGTCAAACACCAGAAATATGCAGACAATACCAAGTTCTGCTTCTTCTTTACCTTTTACACAGATAACACCAATTCCTAACTAACCCAATTTTGTCTGAGATCAGCACCTATATGAAAGAAAATTGGCTGAAGTGGGCCTGTTATGGAGGGATTGTAGAGGATCCCTCTGACTACTACCCCATGCTACTCATCCATGTGGGCACTAATGATACTATGAGGTATGAACCTCAGAAGATCAGAAGTGACTACAGGGCTTTGGGAGTAAGGGTGAAGGAGTTGGGAGTGCAGGTGGTGTTTTCTTTGATCCTTCCGGTCAAGGGTAGAGGCCCAGGCAGAGACAGATGCATCCTGGAGGTGAATGCCTGACTGCGAAGATGGTGTCTCCAGGAGGTCTTCAGCTTCCTTGACCACGGGATACTATTCCAAGAAGAAGGACTGCTAAGCAGAAATGGGGTCCACCTATTGAGGAAGGGGAAGAGCATCTTTGGCTACAGACTGGCTAACCTAGTAAGGAGGGCTTTAAACTAGGTTCAAAGGTGGCAGGTGACCAAAGCTCACAGGTAAGTTAAGAACATGGAGACCTGGGAGAAGGTTTGGAATTTGTGGGGGGCATGGGCTATTATAGCAGGGATAAAGGAGAGACAAGACAGAACTGGGTGCGGGATGGAATCAAATCAGTATCTTAAATGTCTGTATACTAATGTGAAAAGTATGGGGAATAAGCAGGAAGAACTCAAAATGCTAGTAAATAAACACAACTATGACATAGTTGGCATCACAGAGACCTGGTGGGATAATACGCATGACTGGTATATTGGTATAGAAGGTACAGTTTGCTCAGAAAGGACCAGCAGGGAAAAAAGGGAGGAGATGTTGCTTTATATATTAAAAATGTATGCACTTGGACTGAGATTGAGATGGAAATAGGAGATAGACTTGTTGAAAATCTCTGGGTAAGGATAAAAGGGGTAAAACCAAGGATGATGTCATGGTAGGGGTCTACTACAGACCACCTAACCAGGAAGAAGAGGTGGATGAGTCTTTTTTTAATCAGCTAACAAAATCATCCAAAGCACAGGACTTGGTGGTGATGGGGGACTTCAACTACCCAGACATCTGATGGGAAAATAACACAGCAGGGCACAGATTATCCAACAAGTTCTTGGAATGTATTGGAGACAATTTTTTTAGTTCAAAAGATGGAGAAAGCTAGTTTCAAAAGGTGGAGAAACTGGGGGCGGGGGCTGTTCTAGATTTGATATTGACAAATAGGAAGGAACTGCTTGAGAATTTAAAAGTGGAAGGCAGCTTGGATGAAAGTGATCATGAAATGGTAGAGTTCATGATTCTAAGGAATTGTAGGAGGGAGAACAGCACAATAAAGACAAAGGATTTCAAGAAGGCAGACTTTAGCAAACTGAGGGAGTTGGTGGGTAAGATCCCATGGGAAGCAAGTCTAAGGGGAAAATGATAATAGTTTTCAAGTATGTAAAAGGTTGTTACAAGGAGGAGGAAGAAAAATGGTTTTTCTTAACCTCTGAGGATAGGACAAGAAGCAATGGGCTTAAATTGCAGCAAGGGAGGTTTAGGTTGGCCATTAGGAAAAACTTCCTAATAGGGCTGTCAAGCAATTAAAAAAAATAATCATGATTAATTGCACTGTTAAACAATTATAGAATACCATTTATTGAAATATTTTGGACGTTTTCTACATTTTCAAATATACTGATTTCAATTACAACACAGAATACAAAGTGTACATTGCTCACTTTATATTTATTTTTTATTACAAATATTTGCACTGTAAAAAAACAAAAGAAATAATATATTTCAATTCACCTAATACAAGTACTGTAGTGCAATCTCTTTATAATGAAAGTTGAACTTACAAATGTAGAATTATGAACAAAAAATAACTGCATTCAAAAATACAACAATGTAAACCTTTAAAACCTACAAGTCCACTCAGTCCTACTTCAGCCAATCGCTCACACAAAAAAGTTTGGTTACAATTTGCAGGAGATAATGCTGCCCACATCTTGTTTACAATGTCATCTGAAAGTGAGAACAGGCGTTCACAAGGCACTGTTGTAGCTGGCATCGCTACATATACAGCCACATGTGCTAAAGATTCATATGTCCCTTCATGCTTCAGCTGCCATTCCAGGGGACATGCGTCCATGCTGATGATGGGTTCTGCTGAATAACAATCCAAAGCAGTGCAGACCGATGCATGTTCATTTTCATCATCTGAGTCAGATGCCACCAGCAGAAGGTTGATTTTCTTTTTTGATGTTTTGGGTTCTGTAGTTTCAGCATCAGAGTGTTGCTCTTCTAAGACATCTGAAAGCATACTCCACACCTCATCCCTCTCAGATTTTGGAAGGCACTTCAGATTCTTAAACCTTGGTTCAAGTGCTTTATCTATCCTTAGAAATCTCACATTGGAACCTTCTTTGCGTTTTGTCAAATCTGCTGTGAAAGTGTTCTTAAAATGAACAGGTGCTGGGTCATCATCTGAGACTGCTATAACTTGAAACATATGGCAGAATGTGGGTAAAACAGAACAGGTGACATACAATTCTCCCCCAAGGAGTTCAGTCACAAATTTAATTAACATATTATTTTTTAATGAGCATCATCAGCATGGAAGCATGTCCTCTGGAATGATGGCCGAAGCATGAAGGGGAATATCATAGAATCATAGAATATCAGGGTTGGAAGGGACCTGAGGAGGTCATCTACTCCAACCCCCTGCTCAAAGCAGGACCAATCCCCAGACAGATT
The DNA here is from genome assembly GCF_027887155.1 of Malaclemys terrapin pileata. Lineage (NCBI taxonomy): Eukaryota > Metazoa > Chordata > Testudines > Emydidae > Malaclemys > Malaclemys terrapin. The sequence continues at coordinate 167,161,933 of NC_071506.1, forward strand.
TTTACCCCAGTTCCCTAAATGGCCCCCTCAAGGATTGAACCACAACCCTGGGTTTAGCAGGCCAATGCTCAAACCACTGAGCTATCCCTCCCCCAAATATGAATGTTTAGCATATCTGGCACATAAATACCTTGCAATTCTGGCTACAAAAGTGCCATGCCAACGCCTGTTCTCACTTTCAGGTGACATTGTAAATAAGAAGCAGTCAGCAGTATCTCCCGTAAATGTAAACAAAATTGTTTGTGTTAGTAATTGGCTGAACAAGAAGTAGGACTGAGTGGACTTATAGGCTATAAAGTTTTACATTGTTTCGTTTTTGAGTGCAGTTGTGTAACCAAAAAAAATGTACATTTGTAAATTACACTTTCACGATAAAGAGTTTGCACTACAGAACTCGTATGAGGTGAATTAAAAATACTATTTATTTTGTTTATCATTTTTACAGTGCAAATATTTGTAATAAAAATAATAATATAAAGTGAGCACTGTACACTTTGTGTTCTGTGTTGTAATAGAAATGAATATATTTGAGAATGTAGAAAAAAATCCATAAATATTTAATAAATTTCAATTGGCATTCTATTGTTTAATAGTGTGATTAACTGATTAATTTTTTTAATTGAAGTTAATTTTTTGAGTTAATTGCATGAATTAACTGCGCTTAATCAACAGCCCTACTTCCTAACTGCCAGGGTGGGTAAATTGTATAGGAAGGTTGTGGAATCTCCATCATTGGAGATTTTTAAGAGCAGGTTAGACAAACACCTGTTAGGAATGGTCTAGATAATTAGTCCTGCCACGAGTGCAGAGGACTGAAGTAGATGACCTCTTGAGGTCCCTTCCTGTTTTATGATTCTATGATCCATCTTTTGTGACCTCCAAATTGGATTATTATAATTTACCGAGATATGAGCAAGGAAAATATTAGGAACTTAATTTAATAAACCATCTCCCTTGACAGCCATGTTATTTCTATATAGTAAAACAATAAGATACTACATATTATCAGATATTCCTTCATTGTGATTTTAGTGAGATAATTTGTAAAAAATATTGTTACTTTTAGTTCTTTATGCACACTTCAAAACAAAACAAAAACAAAACAAAACAACAATCATTAGCAATACTCTTGCAAACACATGTATCATATTTTATACACACAAATGCATGCACATACCCAGAGTGATTTAGCCACCTAAGCACTTTTGAAAATTTTAACCACTGAAAAATATGTCCACAAAACCTAAGACCTTTTTAAACAGACCCACAAATGATGAGGCTACCGCTATAGTATTCTACCAGCTAAATTGACAGTCATCTATGGAGGACAAAAGTACTAATTTTATCATGATAAGATCAAAAATGTATGGATTATAAATAGAACCCATCTCCTGTGAACATGTTCTCCTCCAGGAGCAAATGACAGAAACATTTATTAACTTGGATTGAATATACTATTTTCTTTGTTTTGATCGCTTGGTCTGCTCTGACTTGATTAGTGAAGTTTTACCTGTTCCCACTCTTTTAATTGGGACATATTTATTTCTGTTTATAGAATTTGTCTTAGAGATAGTTAATCTGTTGACACTGAAAATTAACTTGTGGACATGCCTGATATTATCTGTTTTATTCTTTGGTTTTCTTCCTTTCCCACTCAAGTTGTTCATGTACTGTATACAAGATGTTTCTTGTTAAAAAGGCCACCCAGTTCTCGGTATTATCACAACTGCGCACTTAGGCCAAAATCCTTTCCCCAGCTTCCAGCCCAAGTAATTCAGTTGGCCACTAGGGAGCTTCATGAGGGAAAGAGGAAGAGGGATCCTTTTCCCTATTCCTAAGTTCAGAGAGGCTCCAGACAGAGTGAGAGAAGCACTAAGCGAGTGAGTAAAGGGTTGTTTGGACACCGTGGAACTTGGAACTGAGGGGGAATAGGCTGGTACATTTGTGATTAGTGAACTAAAGCGAATCAAATCTGCAATATCAAGAATGTCCTTTCTAATGTAAAAGTATAGGTAGAAACTAGTTCATCCTACTGACGAGTTACAGAATAAAAAACACAGTTTAACTTTGGAGGTTGGAGGACAGCAACAAAGGAGGCTAGTCAGTTTACTGTGCAAGATGTTGTGTGTACTTCTATTCACTTCATGGCCAAATAGCATATAAATACACCCAGTGCAAGCAGCTTGTGGCTTTGAGAGATCAAGTTTGACATCTTGATACCTCAGTTGCTGAACTGGCAGAGCTGAAAGAGACATTATATAAAAAGACAGTATACCGGGACATTGTAGACAGCATGCAGGCTAACCTCAGACCTGGCTGCCCCACTCTAAAACTGAGGCAGCTGGTCTCATGATGGGAGGAAACAACATCACATGGAGGAGCCAATTCCTTTAGTTGAGACCTGCCTTCTGACAAAGGTAAAAAGCTAGTCTACACTAGAGATTTGAACACAGATTTTTAAAGATGTTATGCATTGCTACACTCAGCATTGCAAGGCCTAAGGGACCTAGATGGCCAACTAGAGTGGAGCAACACTTAAATACCTTTACAAATCTGGGTCTTGGACCTTGTCTACAACTGGAAATAACATCATTTAGCAATTGGAAATAAGCAATTGGTTTGTCTGAACTTATGCTGACCATGATTTATATGTAAGTGCAGGCTGGGATAAACTATGGCCAGTATTGGGTCAACTAATCATAGTTTACTCCTGCATTGACTAGGTCTTCATTATGTGTGCATGTGTCTATTTATTGAACTAGCTGAAGTACAAATAATTCAGTTTGTCCACACTAGGCATGACTGAATCATAAACCAATCTAGCTCTGAAGTCTATCCCCATTGGAGGTGATGTAAGGAGTGGAGCTAAAAGCCCTGTTTCACAGTTGCCTATGCCTCCTATAGTTTGATGTCTGACAGTTCCCTCTTTGTCTCCCTCTGCTATGCCCTTTCCATATATGCTTCCCCTTGACCATTCCTACTTTGTAAATACCATCTGGGCTTACAGTAATGCTTGCTCCCACTCACATAGTGTAGTGGAAGAAGGTAAAGACTAACTAAAACTGAGTGGAGGTTAAGCTTGGGCATAACACCACAAATTAGCATGGTAACACTAAACTTTAAAAAGGGAGATTTAAAAATATGAAAAAGTTAGTCAAAAAGACTGTAAAAGAAAAAAAAGTGTATAATTCTGGTCACCCATGTTCAAGAAAGATGAATTCAGGTGCAGAAAGTAGCTATCGGGATGATCAGGGGAATGGAGGGCCTCTCTTAGGAGAGGAGACTAAAAGAGTTTGACTTGTTTACCCTAGAAAAAAAATTGCTCACTATAAATTCATTAAGGGTCGGTAACCACAAAAAGGAGAAGAGCTATTTAAGCTAACGGACAAAATGGGTATAAACTGGTCATGAATAAATTTAGGCAACAGATTGGAAGAAAGTTTCTAACCATCAGAGGAGTGAGGTTCTGGACCAGCCTTCCAGTAGAAGTAGTGAGATAAAACAACCTAAACTAGTTTTAAGATAGAGTTTGAAAATGTTATCAATAAGATTATATGATGTGGTTGTCTGCAATATCAAGGGCCTGGACTCCATGACCCAAGAGGTCCCTCCCAGGCCTATGCTGTATGTTCATATGCAAGGAATCAAAATTAAAATCAGCTCCTATACCAGAAAACAGGTGTGTAGTAAATGTTGTAGCTATGTGTAATGATCTTGGGAAATACAAACCTTACTTCAGTACCGGGTAAATTGGCAGAACTGATAATTAAAAATAGAATGATAAAATACCATTTTGAACATAATACAATGGAAACAAATATATGACTTCTATAAAGGAAAACTGTGCTTCTCTAAGATATTAGAATTCTTAGAATTCTTTGAGTATGATAACAAAAGAGTGGATAAAAGAGAATTGGTTGCCATAATTTATTTGGACCTTTGATAAAGTTGAACACGAGTCTATTGAAGAAACTAGGTTCAGAAAAACTAGGACCACTGCATGTTCTCAGGCAGGATGACCATTGTAGAACAAAATATTTTGTTTCAGGGTCAGTACTGATTTATATAATAATGTAATAATATTGGTAGTGTTATTTTTATCTAATTATTTTTGCATCTGAAAATATGGGTTGCTTTTCTGAACAGTTCTGCACACAGAGCAAGTTTTCAAGCACATGTTCACAGTGATGCTCCAGTCATTCCAATCCCTCATCATGCAAGAGCTTTTCAATGACTCAAATCATTCTCAAAACCCTTCTCTGTTTTTGTAAGCATCCATTTAAGTTCACTGGCTAATTAACATTTTGGCCAAAGGAAGCCTTTGTTAAAGATTCAGCATGGTCACCTCTTCAATTAAGGTGTGAGAACTCACAGTAAGCATTCCTGAGACTCCCCAGAGGCCCTTCAGCAAAACTGGCAAGCACCAAATATGATATTCCAAATATTTCTATGGTTAAAAATGAGCAGATTAAACCAAAACCAAACCAAACCAAACCCCAAAACCTTTAAAATAAATCTGGTCTTCTTCATCCATCAAAAAGAAATAAAAAAGGGCACAAACCCATGTTTTCAAAATTAGAAAGATTTGTCCCTCTCAAGTAAAACAGAAGGGTAGACAAATAAGGGCCAATCCAAAATTCACTGAAATTAATGGAAAGCCTCCCATTGACTTCAAAGGGCTTTGGATCAAACCCAGAGAGAGGGATCAGTTTATATGGAGCTGAATGGATAGTTTAACTCATGGAAAGTATTTCCTGGGCAGGATATTCTTTCCCCAGTGCAGATGAGTCTGACTTTTTTATGTACTGAAAATCTTCCCTCTGTTCAATACATCATTTCACTCCTTAAGTGATTCTGTGACTTTCTGGTGGTGCTGGCAGTTATTTCATTTTATTTCTAACTCTTAGACAGGAAACACTCACCATGCCTGTAATACTTTGTGGATTAAAGAATGCTAATCATTTTGATTAAAAGCTTTTAAAGAAGTTCTCTTTTAAAATATCAGGCCAGATACACTGCTGGAGCAATCCAGATTATGTCTATTGAAGTCGGTTTATATACCAGTTGAGGATTTGGCATACTATTTTTTATGGTAATATGTATGCAGATCAGCTCCGCCTCAGAAGGTCTGGCTTCCTAATCAGGCTACCTGACAGGAGGAGCAAAAGAATTAAAAGGAAAATGTGAAATAATATTAAGTTATAAAATATGCTTTGTATGTCTGTTTTTGATTTTTGTTTTTGACAGATCAGGGGTTTTGGTGGTCTTTTCTGTTTGTCACTAAGTTAAATATTTTGGGCCAAATTCTGGTGAAAAGTTCAGTGCACACCTACAAAGATGGAATTTGGCTACGTATGTCTGCTTAGAATAGTTGGGGGAACTGTTAACAGTAAAATATAAATTTGACAAATTAAATATTTTCCATTTTTCATCCACCTTACAAGACAGACAATTCATAAATACACTGGTCAAAATTTGTTGGACAAATCTTAAAATTTTTATTATACTAATTGACTATTAATATTTCCATTATTTACCCATGCCTAGTGTTTTATAGCAGAGTACAGAACAGTGGGCCAATTCTAGTTTGAATTTGCACCAATATGCATCACAATTTGTGGTTTATCACATGCCAAATAAAACACAGCTAAAGAAGGGAAAAGTGATAGCAATGATTAGCTGTGTCCCAGGTCTAGTTCGCTCAACCCCATGGAGAGGTTGCTCTACAAGATCCCTGAGGTGCTCTCTCAATGAGTCATGAAGTGATGTTCTGCAGGGAGTATGGTCCATAAATCTAAGCTAGTATGTGGATTGGCCTGACTATAGCCCCATGCACCTCCAACCCATACAGATTACCTTTGTTCCTTGCAGGAATAATCCACACAGTATCAGCAGGGCTAGGAGCCTGTTTTGGGGCATGGCTGGAAGATTCCCAAGACCATTTCCACTACCTGGTGACCAATGGCAACATGACAGCTGAGCCAGGTGTGCTACCACTTCTGGACAGGGTTGCACAATTAACTATGTAGAAGGAGACTCCTTTCTGCACAGCTGACCAGTGACCTATGAGATCTAGCCATGTGTTTCCTGTAGATCCTAGGTCTCTACTCTTTCCCAGGCTACACCCTATTCCCTTTATGCAACTTACAAGAGGAGCATATTGTACAAAAGAGGGTGAGTAAAGCCATGTTTGTTTGTGAGAGTTTGCTCTTCTCCATGTTTGTTTACACAGAAGGAGAGCATATGGACCACAATGACTAACAGCCCATGTGGGATTAAGGGCCGAGTAAACCTCTATCACTGACATACGAACTGGATTTATCCTGGGATGAATCGATGCCAATGCATTATTCCCCCTTTGTGGATAATTGTCTGTTTCTGTCTTCTTCACCCCCTACCAAAATAATTCTGATTGCTACTAGCTAGCTAACAAGTGCCAAATCTATCATCTGTGTAGCACATGTACAGTACAGAATTTCTGAGTACCTTTGTGGATCCACATGCAGTTCATGCCAGTAATTTATGGTTGGACTAGAAGGTTATATTAGAGAAAATGCATGGTACAGTTGGGAAACTTTTTTATCACTTTTACTGCTGTGTCTTATCTTCTTTTTATGTTCAGGTGTCTTTTTTTCATGGAAGGGTAATGGAGCTGACAGGTGATTACCTCATACAATCATTTCTGGAGTAAATTATTTGGCTGCTAAATCAGTTGGCCAGCACTTTTTGTGTACTAAGCAAGACAAGGTACTGTAAAGGGAGTTAAGTTGCCCTTTCAGAATGATTGCTGCCATTGGATACATGTGCTTTGTGCTTCAGCCAGCCAGCCAGCCAGCAGAATGATTCGTGTGATACCCCTTTAACAAAAAGAGGGAAGGAATGTTGATATCAAGGACATCCAAATGATTTTTAAGTATTTGAAAAGGAGAAGACAAATGCAAGTGAATTCCTTGACAAGACAAGGGAGAAACTTAATGATATCAATTGTAATAATAAGAACCTCAATTTCCCTTTCAAATTGTTTGACACTGTTTCTAGAACTACAAGAGAATTTTTAAAGCCATCTCCAGATTCACAACAGCATAAAAGCATGTACAATCACACAGTAAAACTTCCTCATCATTGCAAAAATACACACAAAGACATGTGATAAAGCAGCTTCAGCATAACAAAGCTGCACATAAATCTAGAAATAGGGAAATTCTGAAGACACAGAATCTGGTTTTTTTTGGACGAGGCAAGCAGATCTCAGTCCCTTTCCATAAAAAAAAAAAAAAAAAATAGCAGGGAGCAGCTTTATGTTGCCACCAGTGGTGTGGTGGCAGATATATTTCCTAGAAGCCCTTGAGAATGACTGCTAAGGAAACACTGAGGCACAAGCCCATGAAACAATAACAGAAGGACTAAGGGCCAGATATTCATTGATGATCTCAGTCAGTAGTATGGAACCAGATTCTGGCTATAAATGGCCAGCTGTGAAATCCCCAGTGGGGATATTAAATATTAGATTTAAAATGTATGTTGAATATTGTAATCAGTATGATGATTCTCTTATGTAGTCAAAAATTGTGGACTGCAGCCTCTGTACCTATATTGGAGATTTCCGTTTAAATATCATTTAAGTTGCAACCTTCCAAAATGGTGGTGCATGGGAACATGATGTATTATTTATGTTATAATAGTGTGGGCCAGATTATGTATGGTCTTTGTGTGAGGCTTGAGCATGCAAAGAAAGGAGGAATATTCAAGGAACGTCTCACCTGTTTGTGCCATCCATGCAAGGGCTAGTCCAACAGGAGCCTTTGTGCTCTGTAGAGCTCTACTTCTTCTAGCATCTGCAAAGGAGATAGGTGGGACACACAGTAGATGGAACCAAGGGTCTGCTCCTCACCACTAGTCAAGATAGCAAGCTAGCTAGGGAAGCGAGCACATGGTACATACATCCTCTTTAAGTGCACAGAACCTGCCTAGACTCTTGGGAGTTCCTTGGGAAGCAGAATGCCACCCTAATTTCCTATGGGGGGGGTGCACCTTAGCATTGTTCCTAATACTGGTCTGTAGTTTAAAGCCACACTCTAGCTCTAAATATGGAGTTATCACATTCCTTTTGCCTTGCAATTAAGGTACATGAATATATACATGTGCATAACTGAAAAGAGTTAGAACGGAGCTCTAAATTTAGCAGTTGTGCCCTTGGGACTTCAAAGCTGCTTCAAGTGCTATTAGTACTTTTGGCAGCTCAGATTTATGATAGTGACATGATGGTTGCTGTGGAACTCTGTTATTGTCTGGACATTTTTGCCTGTGAACTCTTTGTCTTGGTTTCTTATGTGCCCTGGTGTTCAGCTACACATCAAGTTTTGGTTTCAGTATTGCAATCATAATGCCACACAAATTGTAAAAGCACCATAGAGAGCTGTATTTCATAGCCTAGGATTTTGCACCATTCCAAACTCAACATTACAAAGCAGTGTAGCATGTGACTATTGCTGGAAAAAGGCGGCACAGCTGGCAGTTGTGTGGATGAGCAAGCACAATGAATGAAAACATTATTTAAACACTGGTTGGGGAAAGAGAGAAATATGCAAATAATTTCTTTGGCACTGTTTATTTATTTATTTTGGAGCTTGCCCCATTGTTTATCATCATGATAGTTTTTGACAGACCATGTATTGTGGTTACTTTGTATTTCAACTGTTATTATCTATGAGTGTGTGTGAATTTTGATGTGAAGGATTCATTTGAAACTACTAACAGTAAGTGGTTTGTAAACTTGATATTTGTGCAGTTCATCATATCATATTACATCTTGTTTAAGATAAATCTTATCATTTTTGAAAAGATGGAAATAATAGATAAAAAAGATATAATAGACCACACCATACCATCATTTGTGGCAACAATGATGTCTTTTCTGGAGTTGACCTGGGACACAGGGACCACTCTATGGCGGTAATCGTGGCTTGTTTTATACAAGGGTCATCAGATTGTTCAATGCATGAGCTCGGAAAAGGTTTTCTGAAAGTCTGGCTAGCAGTCAGCTTGCTCATATAAAGGGTTGTAGGCAAACAAAAAGCCCATTTCATTTCCTTATCCTTTGTACTTTTCCTCCCCCATCTACATTTTACCTCTTGTAATCATCACAGCTGGTTGAAAACACCTAATTGAGAAGAGGCAGTGTGGTGCTAATACAACATGGTCCTTTGTGAGTGTGCCACTGCCAATTCCACATTAGCCCACCATTACCTCACCTTCTTTGGTGAGAAGTTTAAAACTTAGTATTAAACGTCCCCTCATACAAATGATGTCTCACATGTTCATGGAAGCCTTAGTTGCATATGGCCAGACGCAACTGAAACTATTCTCAAACTAGCATTATACTAAGGCATATGTTGTAGGTGGAAGACACCTCTGTCTACACGACAGGGCCAGCCAAACTTAGACATGATTTTCCACAGAGCCTCATGACTGACAGAGTTGAAGGCTTTGGTCAGATAGATAAAGACCAGATACAGCTTCTGGTGTTGTTCTTGACATTTTTCTTGGATCTGCCTGGCTGTGAAAATCACGTCGGTTGTGCCTCGTGATGGTCTGAAGCTGTACTGGGACTCTGGAAGTACTTCCTCTGCAAGAGTGAGCAGGCGATTCAGTAAGATTCTAGCAAGAATCTTCCTAGCAAGGGAAAGGAGGTCAATTCCGCGATAGTTTCCATTGTTGGCCCTGTCTCCATTTTTGAAAATCGTGATGATATTACATTATGTAAATCAGCAGAGATTTCTTTGGTGCGCCAGATTTTGAGGAGCAGCAAGTGAAGCTTCTTAGTCAGTGGTTCTGCCCCTCTTTCAGTACTTCAGCTGGTATGCCATCAGGACCTGGTGCTTTATTGTTCTTCATTTGTTTAATTGCTTTGCAGACCTCCTCAGGTGTTGGTGGGTTGGCAAGAGTTTCCCAAATTGGGTGCTAAGGGATGAAGTCAATGGTGTTGTCAGTAACAGTCAATTCTCGATTTAGAAGCTTTTGGTGTTCCTTCCAGCACTCTTTGATGGATTTGTTATCTTTAAGAAGAGTACTACCATCTTCGGATCTCAGAGCAGTGAGGCCACATGAGCTTGGTCAGTACAGACTCTTTATCTTACAAAACCAGCTCCACATATAATGTCTGTTAGGGAATGTTTGGATTTCTTTTGCTTTGTCCTTCCACCATTTGTTTTTGATTTCTCGGATCCTCCTTTGAACTTCAGTTTTGAGTTGATGGAAAGAGCTCTGCTTCTGACTGGATAGTGGTTGGTTTTGCCAGTCACAGAAAGCTTTTCTCTTCTGGTCCAAAAGGGCTGGAATCTCAATGTTGTTGTCAAACCAGTCCTGATGGTGGCTGGTAGCAAGGCCAATGGATTCCTCGCAAACCTCATGGATGGTCTGTTTTAGGGCCTCCCAGTCTTTTTCAACACTTGTGTTGTCATTATCAGGTGAGCATAGGGTCAGTTTTTCACTGAGGAGTATTTGGAAGTTCTCTTGGTACACTGAGGATTGAAGTCTTTGGATGTTGTATTGCCATCTATATGATTTGGATTGCTTTTTATGTTTTGATGCAATCCTGATAGTCATGACTGATCTTACCAGGAGGTGTTCAGTCCACCAATCATTGGCTCCTCTCATGCCACCGGTGATTTGGACATCTCTTAGATCCTGTGTTCTTACAATAACATAGTCTAGGAGGTGCCAATGTTTTGAGCCGGGGTGTTGCCAAGTTGTTTTGTACTTGTTGTTTTGCCTGAAGATTGTGTTTGTGATCACAAGGTTGTGCTCTGCACATTTGCTGAGTAGAACGATGCCATTGGAATTGGTCTTGCCTACTCCTTCCTTCCCAATGGTGCTACTCCATACATTAGAATCTCGGCCAACTATTGCGTTAGAGTCCCCTAAGAAGATTATTGTATCTGTTTTTGGAATGGATGACAAAATTTTATCAAGGTCAGTGTAGAAGGGTTCTTTCTGTTCTTCTTCAGCGTCAAGAGTTGGTGCATATGCATGGATGATAGTTCCAAATGACTTATTGACCAATTGGATGCGGAGGGGCATAAGGCGCTTGTTGACGCTGATGGGGAGCTCATTCAGGCGGTTGACTAGAAGATTTTTGATTGCAAAGCCAACACTGTGTATTCACCTGTTGCTTACTGGTTTTCCTTTCCAGAAGAAAGTGTAACCACCACCCTCTTCCCCTCAAGTGGTCTTGATCTGCACATCTTGTTTCTCTGAGAGCAGCAATGTCAATGTTGTACTTCAAGAATTCTTGGGCAACAACTGCTGTTCTGCATATGGGTCTTTCACATTTTGATTCGTCCAGTAGGGTCTGGACATTCCAAGTTTCAAGAAACATTTTTGTTTTCGACTGCATTGGGAGTGATCCCTCTGGACATGGTTATCCAGTCAAGTATGGTGGGATAGCCTATGTTTGGGGCACCTTTTCTAGCCCCTTCCACATATGAGGTGAGCAGAGGGGTTCCTGCTGCCAAAAATGCCCCCCTGTCCCCATCCAGGGGCACATGATAACTATCTTGTGGACACTGCCTGCTTGTGGGTTTGTGACTAGGGACTCCTGGTGATCACTTCATCTATCCCCGTTGCCACTCGCCCATCGCCACAGGACTTTTATGGGTAAGTATGGGGAAATGTTCTTCCTGCACATGAGCAGTTTAATGTGGTGGAGCTGATGCGCACTAGCAGCCACACAAATCTTGGCAGAAGAGGCACCTGTGGCCGGTGGCAAGGAGGTCCAAGATGACCGGGGGTTTCTCCTCTGTTGCAGCCTTCATGCATCTTCGCAGCCATTGTTAGGTCATCCTGCTTCATCTGCCTGTTCTGCCATTGAGGTCTTATACTGGGTTGTGTTGTGCTGGGCTGCACTTTGTCTGGTACCTTGCCTTCGACCTTACCGCCATGGGTGACCTATCAGGAGTACAGGACTACAGATGGCATCACTCTTAGGGTCTTAAGTATATGCAAGCTTCTCCACCATGTCAAGGTGGCAGCCCAAGGAGAAGATCTCAAGCATACACATGCATTAACCCTATTTCTATTCTATATCCTTTATTATAGCTAGCAGGCTTACGCTCTGTAGTCTTCTTTCCCTCTGTTCTATCTAAGGAGCCTTTTCTGCTCTGTCCCAGTAGCACCACTGCTGCTGCTGTCACCCTGCAGTTGCTTCTGCTACTTCTTTGCTCTTTTAGTTTTCTTCTAATCTTTTCATGGTTCTCCTCCTTCTCCTGCTCCTAACTGGACTGACTTTTGCCTGCTTGCTCTCTGTCTTTTATACAATTTTGGCCTGTTCTGATTGGCTTGTTTCCCAATCCTATCATTAGCATATCTATCCTCCAATCACCTTTAAACCCTCTCCGATTGATCCATACTTATAGACCAATCACAACTGCTAAATCTAACTGTCAATCAAAGCTGTTACACAATATGTTTAGTATTATAGGATGTTTACCATCATGGGATGTTGACTCTCACCTAGTTTTGGGCTATGTCAGACTGACCCCTCTGTGCAGTGTTGGAGTGACCTTTATTTAATTTCAGTCCACATTCTGCCTACCAACACACTAGCTGTAGGCTAAACTGCTTGAAACAGCCAATTCACTGTCCTTGTCTGTGTGCCGACATTGTACGCACACTTAAATTACCAAACATTTAAACTGTAAGCCATCACCATATTTCTTTAGTATATGCTTAATCGTTAACTTATGCACCTTAATGTTATGGTCTACTGCTGCCACCCCATTTCTTACCATCTGAAATAATTTGATTTTGTTTTTTCCCCTTTTTTTAGTTAATGGTGGCAAAGCAATGTTCTCTGTGCTTTGTGTAAGAAATAAAATAGGGCAGCTCAAAATCATTCATATCAATATCAGGTTCAGGTTGTCAGGACACGATTTCAACAAGGGACAATACCAACCTCCATGCAGGCAACGATGTCAATAGGGAATTATTAACAATTAGTACAATTTCAGCTCCTACAATGTGATTCCTAGGGATGAATTGGATGTGAACACACCCATTACAAAGAGCAGGCACAATTTAATAATGTACAATGAGAGCATGATGGAGCCCATAGAAAAATGTAGCCTCACAGTAACTTCAGTGAAAAATAACAGATGGTACCAATTGAAATTTCTGGAGGTGGATAGTAAGCACCACAGACCTCTCTTGGGGAATACAGCCATACAAACTGTGGATCTGATTACGGTGAACCATCAGAATTTTATAGCTACATTACAAGAAGCAAGAGGGGGAGTCCCATGGATAATGGGGACAATTTGAAAAGCATATGGGGATGTTTTCAAAGGTGATGTCTGCTTCTTCGGAAAGCTGGACTGGAGTAGATCCCACAATGGAACCTGTGTGTTTACAAGGAAGGAAAATTCCAGTGGCACTACATATTCCAGTATGCAAAGAGCTTGAAAGACTGCAGTGCACAGGTATCATAGCAACTGTAGAGGCCCATACAGGTTGGGTAAGCAGCATGGAAGTGGTAAAGAAGCGATTTGGCAAATTACACATCTGCATTGACCCAAAGCCACTGAACTGGGCATTAAAAAGGTGTCACTATCCCATAACTGATAACATCTTACCAGAACTTTCCAAAACAAAAATGTTTACAGTCTGTAATATGAGGAACAGGTTTTGGCATATAAGCTAGATAAAGAGTCCAGCATACTGACAACCTTTGGAACAGAACTTAGAAGTTACAGATGGCTGCACATGCCAATGGACATAAGACCAGCACCAAAGATGTTTCAAAGACTCACACAAATGCTGGAAGAGCTGCTTGGAGTGTAAATGATGTCTGATAGTATTCTCATTGTAGACAAAGGGAACAATGATACAGAAGCTGAACGAGACCATTACAGAAAACTATAAGTTTTAATACAGCAATACAGGGACATAAAACTCAACTCACAACAAATACGACTCAAGCAGTATGAGATGAAATACATTGGACATCTGCTCCCAACAGACGGACTGAAAGCAGATCCCAACAGGATCTAGGCACTCAGAGACATACCAACTCCAGTAGATGTAAAAGGGATAAAGCGCTTCATAGGAATGATAACTTTTCTATCCAAGTTCTGTCCACACCTGGCTGCAGAAATGGAACCCATATGTCAGTTCACAAGGCAAGATGTTGGGTGCAACTAGGCAGGTCTTCTACAGAAAATATTTAATATGCTGAAACAAATGATAACAGATGCCCCTATCCTGAAGTACTTACCAGCCAGGAGAGCCACTGACATGCCAGTGTGGTGAATGAGAAAAAGGATTGAGTGTAACTCTTTTGCAGGACCCTTTCCAAAGACTGAACAGGGGTAAACACAAATAGAAAAAGAGCTTCTGGCTGTGGTATCTGGAGTGGAGTGGTTCCATCAATACACCTATGGCCACCCAGTAACAGTGCACTCAGACCACAACCCCCTAGAAACAATTATGACAAAGCCCATTCTTAGTGCTCAAAAAAGATTACAGTGCATGTTGATTTGTCTCCAGTACTACCAAGTAGAGGTCAGAGATATTGTCCAGCATAATTACTGGTGTTAGCTGACACTCTGAGCCAGGTATATATACCCAGCTTCAGGGGAAGGGTATCAGGACACTGAATCCTGTAATATGATGCATTATCTCCCAGTTTCAACAGCAAAGCTGATGGAAATCAAAGGATGTCCAACTACAGCGAGTCAAGAAAGTGATACTAGCAGGGTGACCAGAAGACAAAAGCCATGTACCAGTAGCAGCAGAACCATATTTTCAAATTAAAGATGAGCTGAATGTGCAGGATGGAATAATATTTTGAGGATAGAGAGCTGTTGTCCCCACTGTATTACATAAGGATGTCATGCAAAAATACATCTCATACATGGGCATTGACAGCTGTCTTAGAGTGTGTTTACTGACTAGGATTGAATACACAATTTCACTCCTTGTTTGAAGGGTTTAACACCTACTGGTCATGTAATAATCACCAGCAGAAAGTACTACATGAGCTGCCCACCTGACCATACGAAAAGATGGTATTGGACTTATTTACCTTTAATGAACAGCAGTACTTGATCACGGTGGACTACTATTTAAATTTTTGGGAGGTTGATGACCTGCTTGATACAAGAAGCAAGTCAGTGATTGCCAAACTAAAGGCCTGCAAAATGTGCCATTCTAGAGCATGTATGTTCATCCCAATGGACCACAATTTGCTTTGGAACAATTCACAGAATTTGCATGCAAATAGGAGTTTGATACCCACAGAGTAATGATAAGGTGGAATCAGCTATCAAAAAAGCTAAGAGACAGACCTGTTTCTTCTGATTCAGACCTGTTGTTAGTATTTTTGGCACACAAAATACTTCATCACAGGGATGCTAAAACAGTCCATTGCAGGCACTGATGGGAGAAAGGACCAAAACTCTGTAACTAATGAAGGGAGACCTGTTGCAGCCAGAAGGATGGAGGTACCGCTGAGAGAAGATGGCCAACAATCAGAGAAAGCAGGTACTAGAATACAACAGGTCATCCAGGGAGCTATTAGCTTTGGAGAAAGGCCTTCCTGTGAGGATCCAGCCATTAGAGAGACAATAGGAGGAGTGGACTAAAGGAATCGTGACAGGTGCACTGGCACCCAGGCCAGGTGAAATGACTACCCAACAGGGACAAGGGATCTTAGGGAGAGGGATAGCTCAGTGGTTTGAACATTTGTCTACTAAACCCAGGGTTGTGAGCTCAATCCTTGAGGGGGCCATTTAGGGAACTGGGGATTGGTCCTACTTTGAGGGACCAATGCTTTGAGGTGATTGGACTAGATGACCTCCTGAGGTTGCTTCCAACCCTGATATTCTATGATCTGAAGGAACAGGAGGCACTTATGGGCCAGCAGAAACAACACCCAGAGAGAGCCTACAAAAATCACCATGAAATGGAGAGATGGAGAACCACCCAGAAGACACCACATAGTGAGGGAAGAGACTCCACACAGAGATAGTTTGCTACACGCAGAGACAGGTGACAAAGATAGGTCACTCCTGGTGTGGTTGCCTGTTGAGGAGACCAAACTGTTTAAAATACTGTGTAACCCACTGAGTACATGGTAAAGACAAGACTCCAACTTGGCCATGTACTAGCAGCCTCTGCCTGAGGGGGCATGGGTTGTGGGTTTGGGTGTCAGTTATTTGTTTTTAGTGTTTATATTAAAATGTTTGTAAAATAGGGACAATGTATCATGATCAGTGGAACTGGAGTCAGAGGGCCCATGCTCCCTGGAGGTACTGTTATTGAGGGGACACCAGGAAAACAGGGAAGAGGAGTTAGGCTGGAGACAACTCAGCTGCATGGACAGAGCACCCCACAGATTTAATAAAGTTCCATTTGTTCAGTTTAACCTGCATCTAGCTTCACTGTTGTCAAATGAAACACTGGGAATCAGGGGCCAGAGTTCCTTGTGCAACTTACTGAGAAAAAAAATGAAGGGAGAAAGACAGTAAAACACCCCTGGGGACAGGCTCTCTAAAGTAAGTGGACACTTCTATGAACACAACACTTTGGGTGGGGATAACATAAGACCTGCAATAGTGGCTCTCTTTATGGATGGGGTTCCTCCGGGGGATCTGTTATTGCAAGGCCAACTGGAGTGAACCTCTTCTGGCTACAGTACTAGGGGCAATTGGCAGCTGACTGCAATTCATTCCACTCCTCACTTACTAGCCTGGGGGCATTGGTAGGGTGGCCAACCCTCCTGGTTTTTCCGGGAGTCTCCTGGCATCGGGCTCTATCTCCTGGAGGCTACTGCAACTAAACCGGGATATTCTAGGAGCTAACAGTCTAACAGCACAGCGGGGCTAAGGCAGGATACCTACCTGCCTTGGCTCTGCGTTGCTCCCAGAAGGGGCTGAAACGGCCCTATGGCCCCTGGGGAGAGGGCGGGGGGGGGGCAGGAGAGGTCTCCATGTGCTGCCTGTGCCCCAAGTGCTGACTCCCAGCTCCCATTGGCCATGAACTGTGGCCAATGGGAACTGCAGGGGCAGTGGCTGTGGGCAGGAGCAGCAGCAAGTGGAGATCCCCTGGCCTCCCCGCCTAGGAGCTGGTACCGGAGGGATGTGTTGGTTGCTTTTGGGAGCTGCCTAAGGTAAGTGCCGCCCGGAGGGTGCCCTCACATTCCCTCCCATACCCCGACCCCCTGCCCCAGCCCAGAGCCCGCACTCTGCACCCAAAACCCTCTCTAAGCCTGCACCTCTCACCCCCTCCTGCACCCAAACTCCCTCCCAGAGCCCATCCCCTACAGCCTCTCCTGCACCCCAACCCCCTGCCCCAGCCTGGTGAAAGTAAGTGAGGGTGGAGGAGAGCGAGCGATGGAGAGAGGGGGGATGGAGTGAGCAGGGGGCAGGGTCTCGGAGAAGGGGCGGGGCAGGAGCATGGCCTCAGGGAAGGGGCAGGGCAAGGGTGTTTGGGTTTGTGTGATTAGACAGTTGGCAACCCTAGGTGCCGGTAGTAACCCACGTGGTAGTTCTGGAACAACCAGTGGGGTGGCATGAGCAGATACTACAGGTTCCCTAGCTATTGGTCAGCTGACTATGACAGTGATGCCAGAGGCAGCTGAACCCACCCTTTCCAGAGAGGAAACGCCCTTTGATCGAGCAGTTGCTTCAGGTCTATTTCGCCAAGTCAGTTAAGGAAAACACTTGTAAGGGGGAATACATTATTGTGTTTTTCCCTTGCACAAAGGACACACTGTGTAGACCAAAGGGTGCTAAGCTAACAGACCTATGGTAAGAAACCCCCCATAAAACTATACATTGTTCCTTGCTCAGAGTTATTACTGATGCTCCTGTGTTAGTTCACTTAGTCTGCTCTCTGCATATTTACAAAGCCCAAAAAATTTATGAGGCTATGGCCTGATATGGAGAGGATGTCTGCCATAAGATATTTAGTTTCCCCTAGTTATGTGGTGTGAGATAGTGGACTGTGGCTTGCTTACATGGTACCACATTGATCAATCATCCCAAACTACAGTCTGTGGCCTTTTGACATTGACATATGCACTTATTTTCACGCAAACAACTCTTTTAAAGAGTCTAGACAGATCATCAAGTGGTGTAAATTGGGAGCTTCATTGGGAGCTGTCCGGTTTGGCCAATGTACATGGCAGAGGGGCATTGCTGGCACATGATGGCATATATCACATTGGTAGATGTGCAGGTGAACGAGTGCCTGATGGTATGGCTGATGTGATTAGGTCCTATGATGATGTCACTTGAATAGATATGTGGACAGAGTTGGCATTGGGCTTTGTTACAAGGATAGGTTCCTGGGTCAGTGTTTTTGTTCAGTGATGTGTGGTTGCTGGTGAGTATTTGCTTTAGGTTGTGGGGTTGTCTGTAAGCGAGGACAGGTCTGTCTCCCAAGATCTGTGAGAGTAAAGGATCATCTTTCAGGATAGGTTGTAGATCTCTGATGATGCGCTGGAGAGGTTTTAGTTGGGGACTGAAGGTGACAGCTAGTGGTGTGCTGTTATTTTCTTTGTTTGGCCTGTCTTGTAGGAGGTGACTTCTGGGTACTCGTCTGGCTCTGTCAATCTGTTTTTTCACTTCAGCAGGTGGGTATTGTAGTTTTAAGAATGCTTGATAGAGATCTTGTAGGTGCTTGTCTCTATCTGAGGGATTGGAGCAAATGTGGTTATATCTATGCATCCGAAGAAGTGGGCAGTAGCCCACGAAAACTTATGCTCAAATAAATTTGTTAGTCTCTAAGGTGCCACAAGTACTCCGGTTCTTTTTGCAGATACAGACTAACAGGGCTGCTACTCTGAAACCTGAGAGTTGTTATTGATGCTTTTGTATTAGTTCATTTAAAATGTAACCTCATCAAAACCAACCCCACATTGCACCTAATCCCCCATTAACCCTAATCTTTTCTCAGGAGTCTGTTATGTCACTATCATTTGGAGTCTCTGTATAGCTTTCCTTGCAAAAAGGCACTGGAATGAGAAACAGAGCAGGTTGGATATACCACTTTTATAGTTATTACTCCTAGTGTTTCTGATCAGTCATTTCAGCAATCATTACTGCACCAAGGACAGCACAGAACAAGCATGGCACTAGATGTCCTGTATTACAAGTAGTCTAGATCTTTACCAAACTAAGGGAATACAAAAAGAAAGCAAGAGGGGATACTTTTCTTGAAATGCAGAGGGAAATGAAAAGAGACTCCAGGATGTTTTTTGACAGACAAGACTTGATTTAGGCAGGAGAACAAAAATTCTGAGATGGGCTACATCTGGTACAACTGAGAAATGAGGCTATCATAGCAGAAATCTTACAGGGAACTGCTGAAAAAACATATGAAGGCAAAAAGAAAATTGCAATATTAACCCATCAACAAGCCCCTTCACTGTTACCCCAACAATTGGTCCCCCCACCTGTTCATCATGTACCATCTCTGCTATACCATCAAATGACAGAAAAATAGGTAGCCAACTGATTAAATTATATCTCTGTGTGGAATAGCTACATCAAGGATTACTGGTAGATTGGTAAAGCTTTGTAGAATATGGGTCCTGCCTTGAACTGTTTAAATATTACACTGAAAAACCCCACAATGTCATTCATATTTTGAGAATGGTTCTGTAGCTATGATACTATAAGACTTTATTCAAAAGGAACAAGGGAGATCTCAAGTACCCTCTTGTCACAGAGAAGGAATACTGAATAAATTTACTCCTAAAAGGAATTTTTCATATATATTTATTAGGTGTTCACATATTTTTAAACAAAGATATGTAAAATCAAAGAGAAGCATTTTATTTACTTATTGACATATCAATCATTTTTAGCATACAATAATTTTAATGCTTACAGTAAAATACTCTGTAAACATTCTTGCATTGCTAGTACACAATGGTAAGTCTCCAAATGACCTCAAGCTGATTTACGAGACAGAATAGATTATAAATGACCTCCTAATTTCTTCTCTCATATTACCAAAATCTAATGGCATATCCTCCAATAGGTTTTGTACCTCCATGATGTGTGGTAGCCAACAGCAGTAGATATATTCCTTACCCTTGACAGAAAATAGAGGAAGTCTATGTTCTTTACAAAACACTAAAAATGAGCAAGGGAGCAGATTATCATTTCAAGTCAAATTTTGTGAAAATTTATTTTTTTTAATTTACTTTTTTTGTAATATACATTTTGAAAAAAATATATATATATATATGTTACATGGGTAGATGCATGAAATATTTTCTTGGAATTTGCTTCTGCTTATCTAAATCTAAAACTAACACATTTTGCTGAATCCCAGTCTGCTATGCAATTTTTGGATCATGTCTACAAAACTCCTTGAACTGTTTCCAGACAGCAGCTATAGTTCTATTCTAATTGGATATCAGAGCTGGCAAATTAACATACTGTCCTGATTTGAAGATTGTTGAGCTTTACTGCTGTGGATTCTGAAACTACAATGCATGTAGAATAGATCTTCATTCACAACAACTTGTCTGTCCTCAGGTTACATTTTCTAAGATATGATATAGCACTAAAGAGCTCTACCTTTTCATGTGGGCGTACCACTTTCAGTGACTATGAAATTGCAGAACTATTCACTATACTACGCAACCTATAGCTAAAAAAAGCATCTGTACCAGATGACTGAAAGGTAGATAATGCAACATTGACTTTTTAATAGGGCTCCAGAGGCAACCCTGGCAATTACAAGCCAGTGAGTCTAACTTCAGTACCGGTCAAATTGGCAGCAACCGTGGAAAAAAAACAGAACTATCACACACATAGATAAACATGATTTGTTGGGGAAGCATCAACACAGATTTTGTAAAGGAAAGTCACACTTTGCCAATATATTAGAATTCTTTGAGGATGTCAATAAGCATGTGGATAATGGTGGTCAAGCTGGCATAGTGTACTTGGACTTTCAGAAAGCCTTTGACAAGGTCCATCATCAAAGAATCTTAAGGAAACTAAATAGCTATGGGATAACAAGGAAGGTCCTATCATGGATCAGTAAATGGTTAAAAAGTAGGAAAGAAAGGTTAGGAATAAATGGTCAGTTTTCACAATTGAGATAAATCACAGGTCCCCCAAGGATCTATATTGGGACTTGGGCTGTTCAACATATTCATTAAGAATCAGGAAAAGGGAGTGAACAGTTAAGTGGCAAAGTTTTCAGATGATACAGAACTATTCAAGGTAGTAAAGACCAAAGCTGATTGTGAAGAATTAGAGGGAAGATCTCCCAAAAATGTGTGACTGGTCAACAAAATGGCAGATGAAATTCAACATTCAAATTCAAAGTAATGCACCTTGGAACAAAATAATCCCAGCTACACTAAGGGGTTCTAAATTAGCAGTTACCACTCAAGAAAGAGATCTTGGAATCACTGTGGATAGTTTTCTGATAACTTCAGCTCAGTGCACAGCAGCAGTCAAAAAGATTAACATAATGTTAGGAACTAATAGGAAAGGGATAGAAAATAAGGCAGAAAATATCAATGCCACAATACAAATCCATGGTGTGCCCACACCTTGAATACTGTGTGCAGTTTTGATCACCCTATCTTAAAATGCATACAGTAGAACTGGAAGACGTTCAGAGAAGGGTAACAAAGATGAGCAAGAGTATGGAATGGCTTTCGTAAGAGGAGATGCTAAAAAGATTAAGGCTATTCAGTTTAGAAAAGAGAGGACTAAGAAGGGATACAATAGTGGTTTATAAAATCATGAATGGTGTGGAAAAATCGAATAGAGAAGTGTTATTTACTCTTTGCTATAAACAAAAACCAGGGGTCACCCAATTAAATTAATAGGCAGCAGGTTTCAACACACAAGAGGAAATACTTTTTCATACAACACACAATTAACTTATGGAACTCATTGCCATGGAATGTTGTGGGATGTTGTGATGACCAAAAGTATAACTGGTTTTAAAAAAGAACTAGATAAATTCTAGATAACTTCTATCAGCCAGGATAGCCAGGGATGTAATCCCAGGATGGGGATGACCCTAAACCTCTGATTGTCAGAAGCTGGGAGGGGAAATCAGAGGTGGATCACTACAACTGCCCTGTTTTGTACACTCTGGTACTGGCCACTGTTGGAGACAGGCTACTGGTCTAGATGGACCACTGGTTTGATGGACCCAGGTCTTATGTTTGTTTAACTCACTCATTTCTACTTGCATTGTTAATGTTTGCACCAGTCTTTTTCAGAAGCGACTGTAAGATCCCAAATGACAGGTTCATCAATGCAGCTGAATTTCTTTCCCTCATGTGGGATTCTTCAGTCTGTTGCCACCTGTTGCTGGTATTGTCACATGTCTTTACAGCAGCATTTTTTTCTAAATAGACTTACATCTTCATCTTGCCACTTCCTTCTTCAAACAAGTTTCACCAATATCAGTCAAAAATCAAGTTTTTAGGCTAGGTTGTCAGGAAAAGAAAAACATACACCTACTTCAGTTACATAGGAAAAGCTTGGTAACCCATTGGTCCTGACAAAACAAGTTTAATTGGATGGACTTGAGAAAGGAAATCACTTTTGGTATCTGAAAAGGGATAACATCAACACAATGATGTTTTAATAAATGAAAGCAGGCATATATGCAATTTGGAAGGGGAGCACCGTTGAAATGTAGGCCTTGAAAGATTACTTTCAGAATGAGCCCTCAGTGGGGTTCTCTTGGAGTTTTGTGGATAGTGCCTAGTATAAGCTCAGGAGAGGAGCTCCAAAAGACTGAAGTACAGCAGAAATTTTGGATGTGTGATAGGGTGGGCTAGGAGGAAGAGGGGACTGACAGTCACTGAGAGAAAGGGTCTGAGGGACAGTCAGACTGAGTCTAAAGAGGCTGAAGGATTCTGACAATAGAGGGTTGACTAGGAGGCTGGCGCCCGTGTTTCCAACAGGGCATCTCTGTTTACATCAAATGAAATGTATGGTCCTGTAATGATCTGGTTCGTATTTTGCTTGTGCATACTATTTGTTTATTGTGAGCTTTAATTGCAAATAATATTGTCAATCTTCCATTTAATATCCGATTGCACCTTGTCATGGAGTAGGTACACCCAGTCATGGGGACTGAGTCACCTATGGGGTGAAGAAGGGAAAAAGAACCGAATAGCAGTTTGTCAGGTCCTATGTTTCTGACCCCGATGACAAATGTGGCAGCATGGCCCAGGGGTCGGAGTCTGTGAGCGGCCCGTCCACTCAAGACAGCGCAGCCTAATGGCTAGAGTCAATAAACAGCCCTTCAGCTTGGGCAGCACAGCCTAATGGCTGGAGTCAATAGGGTACCCCACCTCTGTGGGATTGTGTGGCCTATTGGCCTGTTAGGGGAGTGGGGCCCAGGGGAGGGGGACTTGAGCACTTCCTGCTCCTCCGAGTCCCAGCCCAGGGCTCTGGCGGTGGTGGGGGTGCTCACCACCGAGTCAGCGGAGATCTTCCTGAACTACACTGGTTCCCGCTTTCACTCACTGGAGAAGATTCTAAGTCACCTGGGCTGCTTCCTCCCCTTTCTCCCTCGGTGAAGCTCCATGTTTCTCTGGGCCTTTGGGGTCCTCCAATGGCCTAGCTCCTGCTGGCGCGGTCTCTTCCTGTGGCTTGTCAGGCAGTCTGGAGTCCATCTGGGCCTCTGCGTACCTTGCTGCTGGGGCCTGCAGCTGCTACCTGGGGAGAGTCTGCAGTCTGTGTCCTCTCCCTTCAACAGCCTGCCTAGACTGAGCTGATTGCTTTCTTTTATACTCCATCTCCAGGCTGAGCATGCCCCGCAAAGTCTGAGAGGCAGGGTTTCCTCAGCCTGTAAAGAACAGTTAACCTTTTCGGGGCTGGTGTTGGGTAGGTACACCCCTTCACACACCTCATTCATTGAGAAACTACATTGAGGCTTATGCCTTAAATGCTTTGTAGATTCTGAACCTCTGTCAATGGGGGGAGAGGTAGATATGCTGGAGGGTAGGGATAAGGTCCAGAGTGACCTAGACAAATTGGAGGATAAGGCCAAAAGAAATCAGATGAAGTTCAACAAGGACAAGTGCAGAGTCCTGCACTTAGGAAGGAAGAATCCCATCCACCGCTACAGGCTGGGGACTGATTGGCTAAGCAGCAGTTCTGCAGAAAAGGACCCAGGGATTACAGTGGACAAGTAGCTGTATATGAGTCGACAGTGTGCCCTTGTTGCCAAGAAGGCTAATGGCATATTGGGCTGTATTAGTAGGAGCATTGCCAGCAGATCGAGGGAAGTGATTATTCCCCTCTATTCGGCACTGGTGAGACCACATCTGGACTATTGCATCCAGTTTTGGTCCCCCCCACTACAGAAGAAACCAGAGTCCAGCGGAGGGCAACAAAAATTATTAGGGGGCTGGGGCACATGACTTATGAGGAGAGGCTGAGGGAACTGAGGTTGTTTAGTCTGCAGAAGAGAAGAATGAAGGGAGATTTGATAGCAGCCTTCAACTACCTGAAGGGAGGTTCCAAAGAGGCTGGAGCTAGGCTGTTCTCAGTGGTTGCAGATGAAAGAACAAGGAACAATGGTCTCAATTTGTAGAAGGGGAGGTCTAAGTTGGATATTAGGAGGGAGGTGAAGCATTGGAATGGCTTACCTAGGGAGGTGGTGGAATCTCCATCTTTAGAGATTTTTAAGGCACGGCTTGACAAAGCCCTGGCTGGGATGATTTAGTTGGTGTTGATCCTGCTTTGAGCAGGGGATAGGATTAGATGACCTTCTGCAGTCTCTTCTAACCCTAAACTTCTATGATTCTATATTGAAGACTGTTATCAGTTTACCCCATCAATCTTCTTTTCTAAAGACTAAACATTCCCATTTTTTAAACCTTTCCTCAAATATCAGTTTTCCTGAACTTTTTATCATCTTTGTAACTCTCTGCTGGACTCTCTCTGATTTGTACATATCTTTGTTAAAGTGTGGTGCCCAGAATTGGACACAGTACTCCACGTGAGGCCTCACCAGCACTGAGAAGAGAGGGATAATTACATCCTGTGTCTTACATACAACACTCCTGTTAATACACCTGTTAACTCCTGTTAATTATATTATCCTTTTTTCACAACTGCATCACATTGTTGACTTATATTCAATTGTGATTTAGTATAACCCCCAGATCCTTTTAAGCAGTACTACCACCTCACCAGTTACTCTCCTTTTTGTCATTGTGCCTTTTATTTTTCCTTCATAACTGTGGGTATGTCTACACTACGAAATTAGTTCGAATTTATAGAAGCCGGTTTTATTGAAATCGGTTGTATACAGCCGATTGTGTGTGTCCACACAATAAAATGCTCTAGGTGCTCTAGTCGGCGGACCGCGTCCACAGTACGAGGCTAGCGTCGACTTCCGGAGCATTGCACTATGGGTAGCTATCCCACAGCTATCCCACAGTTCCTGCAGTCTCTGCCGCCCCTTGGAATTCTGGGTTGAGATCCCAATGCCCGGATGATGCAAAACAGTGTCGCGGGCGGTTCTGGGTATATGTCGTCAGGCCCCTCCCTCCCCCGTCACAGCAACGGCAGACAATAGATTCGCGCCTTTTTACCTGGGTTACCTGTGCAGACAACATGGAGCCCGCTCAGCTCAGCTGAGCTCACCGTCACCATATGTCCTCTGGGTGCCGGCAGACGTGGGACTGCATTGCTACACAGCAGCAGCTGCTAACTGCCTTTTGGCGGTAGACGGTGCAGTAGACTGGTAGCCTTCATCGGCGATCTGGGTGCTGGCAGCCGTGGGGCTTGCCTTTTGGCAGTAAATGGTGTATTACGACTGTTAGCCATCCTATTACAAGTCGGGTCATCGTACGTTAGCAGAGTCTTCCCTGAGCAGCCGATTGTGCAATAGGCCTGAAGACCATCGTCATACACCGCCCCGTATTTGCTGCCAAGCACCCAGAAAGATGCCGAGGGCTATCAGTCACGCTGCACCGTCGTCTTAAGATGTAAAAAAATAGATTTGCTCTGTATTCATTTGCTTCCCCCTCCCTCCGTCAAATCAACGGCCTGCTAAACCCAGGGTTTTCAGTTTAATCTTTGGGGGGGACCAGTCTGTGACAGTTGTTTGTGTCTCTCCCTGATGCACAGCCACCGTTCTTTATTTTAATTCCCTGTGCCTGTATGCCATGTCGTCACTCGGCCCCCCTCCCTCCTTCCCCTAGTCCGTCAGATACTACGTTTGCGCCACAGCTCAGAGAGCCGAGAAGCAGTTCGCGCCTTTTCTTTGAATTCTGGGTTGAGATCCCAATGCCCGGATGATGCAAAACAGTGTCGCGGGCTGTTCTGGGTACATGTCGTCAGGCCCCTCCCCCCTCGTCACAGCAACGGCAGACAATACATTCGCGCCTTTTTACCTGGGTTACCTGTGCAGACAACATACCACGGCAAGCATGGAGCCCGCTCAGCTCAGCTGAGCTCACTGTCACCATATGTCCTCTGGGTGCCAGCAGACGTGGGACTGCATTGCTACACAGCAGCAGCTGCTAACTGCCTTTTGGCGGTAGACGGTGTAGCATGAGTGATAGCCGTGGGGCTGGCAGCCGTAGGGCTGCATTGCACCAGCCCCTTGCAGGCGATGGTATATTATGACTGGTACCCGTCATCGTCATACTGGTATGGCTGTCAATCATGGCCACCTGGGCAGACATGCTACTGTTTTGATGATGATGGTTACCAGTCGTAATATACTATTTTCTGCCAATTGCCCAGTATTGTCTGCTAAGCACCCAGAAGAGGCCGAGGGTGATGCTGGGTGCTGGCGGACGTGGGGCTGGCAGACGTGGGGCTGCATTGCTACACAGCAGCAGCCCCTTGCCTTTTGGCAGATGTTGGTATATTATGATTGGTACCCATCGTCGTCATACTGGTATGGCTGTCACTCATGCTGCACCGTCGGCTGCCACCTTAAGATGTAAAAAATAGATTTGTTCTGTGTTCATTTGCTTCCCCTTCCTCCGTGAAATCAACGGCCTGCTAAGCCCAGGGTTTCCAGTTTAATCTTTGGGGGGACCATTCTGTGTGACAGTTGTTTGTGTTTCTCCCTGTTCCTGTACCTGTACGCCATGTCGTCACTCGGCCCTCCCTCCCTCCCTCCCTCCCTCCTTCTCCTGGTCCATCAGATACTACTTTCGCGCCTTTTTTCTGACCAGGCGCCATAGCTAGCACTGGGATCATGGAGCCCGCTCAGATCACCGCGGCAATTATGAGCACTATGAACACCACGCGCATTGTCCTGGAGTATATGCAGAGCCAGAACATGCCAAGGCGAAACCTGGACCAGGCGAGGAGGCGATTGCAGCGCAGCGACGAGAGTGATGAGGAAATTGACATGGACATAGACCTCTCACAAGGCACAGGCCCCAGCAATGTGGAAATCATGGTGTCACTGGGGCAGGTTGATGCCGTGGAACGCCGATTCTGGGCCCGGGAAACAAGCGCAGACTGGTGGGATCGCATCGTGCTGCAGGTATGGGACGATTCCCAGTGGCTGCGAAACTTTCGCATGCGTAAGGCCACTTTCATGGAACTTTGTGACTTGCTTTCCCCTGCCCTGAAACACCAGGATACCAAGATGAGAGCAGCCCTCACAGTTGAGAAGCGAGTGGCGATAGCCCTGTGGAAGCTTGCAACGCCAGACAGCTACCGGTCAGTCGGGAATCAATTTGGAGTGGGCAAATCTACGGTGGGGGCTGCTGTGATCCAATTTGCCAGGGCAATGAAAGACCTGGTGATAGCAAGGGTAGTGACTCTGGGAAACGTGCAGTCAATAGTGGATGGTTTTGCTGAAATGGGATTCCCAAACTGTGGCGGGGCCATAGACGGAACCCATATCCCTATCTTGTCACCGGAGCACCAAGCCACCGACTACGTAAACCGCAAGGGGTACTTTTCAATGCTGCTGCAAGCCCTGGTGGATCACAAGGGACGTTTCACCAACATCAACGTGGGATGGCCGGGAAAGGTACATGATGCTCGCGTCTTCAGGAACTCTGCTCTGTTTCGAAAGCTGGAGGAAGGGACTTTCTTCCCGGACCAGAAAGTGACCATTGGGGATGTTGAAATGCCTATCGTGATCCTTGGGGACCCAGCCTACCCCTTAATGCCATGGCTCATGAAGCCGTACACAGGCAGCCTGGACAGGAGTCAGGACCTGTTCAACTACAGGCTGAGCAAGTGCCGAATGGTGGTGGAATGTGCATTTGGACGTTTAAAAGCGCGCTGGCGCAGCTTACTGACTCGCTCAGACCTCAGCGAAAAGAATATCCCCATTGTTATTGCTGCTTGCTGTGCGCTCCACAATATCTGTGAGAGTAAGGGGGAGACATTTATGGCGGGGTGGGAGGTTGAGGCAACTCGCCTGGCCGCTGATTACGAGCAGCCATACACCAGGGCAGTTAGAGGAGCACAGCAGGGCACGGTGCGCATCAGAGAAGCTTTGAAAACGAGTTTTGTGACTGGCCAGGCTACTGTGTGAAACTTCTGTTTGTTTCTCCTTGATGAACCCTCCAACCCCCCCCCCCGACCCGGTTCACTCTACTTCCCTGTAAACCAACCACCCCACCCCACCCTCCCCTCCCACTTGCAGAGGCAATAAAGTCATTGTTTTTTCACATTCATGCATTCTTTATTAGTTCCTTACAGAGGTAGGGGTTAATTGCCAAGGTAGCCTGGGATGGGTGGGGGAGGAGGGATGGAAAAGGACACACTGCATTTTAAAACTTTAACTCTTATTGAAGGCCAGCCTTCTGATGCTTGGGCGATCATCTGGGGTGGAGTGACTGGGTGGACGGAGGCCCCCCCACCGTGTTCTTGGGCGTCTTGGTGAGGAGGCTATGCAACTTGGGGAGGAGGGCTGTTGGTTACACAGGGGCTGTAGCGGCGGTCTCTGCTCCTGCTGCCTTTCCTGCAACTCAACCATACGCTCGAGCATATCAGTTTGATGCTCCAGCAGACGGAGCATTGCCTCTTGCCGTCTGTCTGCAAGCTGACGCCACCTATCGTCTTCAGCCCGCCACTTGCTCTGTTCTTCCCGCGATTCAGCCCGCCACCTCTCCTCTCGTTCATATTGGGCTTTTCTCATCTCCGACATTGACTGCCTCCACGCATTCTGCTGTGCTCTATCAGCCTGGGCGGACATCTGCAGCTCCGTGAACATCTCGTCCCTCGTCTTACGTTTTCTCTTTCTAATGTTCACGAGCCTCTGCGAAGGAGAAACATTTGCAGCTGGCGGAGGAGAAGGGAGAGGTGGTTAAAAAAGACACATTTTAGGGAACAATGGGTACACTCTTTCATTACAAGGTCGCATATTTCGGCTTGCAGGCAGCCATCGTAGGCCACAGTGTTTTGGCTTTTTTAACCTTCTTAACATGCGGGAAAGGTTGCAAACAGCAGCGCATTTCCCATATCAAGGATGAATTGGGTTGTCCATTTAAAATGGGGTTTCAATGTAAAAGGAGGGGGCTGCGGTTTCACGGTTAACATGCGGCACAAACACAAGTAAACCACCCCCCTCCCCCACACACACACGATTCTCTGGGATGATCACTTCACCCCTCCCCCCACCGCGTGGTTAACAGCGGGGAACATTTCTGGTCAGAAGAGCAGGAACGGGCGCCTCTGAATGTCCCCCTTAATAAAATCACCCCATTTCAACCAGGAGAGCTTTCTGGAGATGTCCCTGGAGGATTTCCGCTCCATCCCCATACACGTTAACAGACTTGCTTGCTTTTTTTTTGTAATGTTTACAAATATTTACAAAGTTACACTCACCAGAGGTCTCCTGTGTGCCCTGAGGGTCTTGGGTGAGTTCGGGGGTTACTGGTTCCAGGTCCAGGGTCACAAACATATCCTGGCTGTTGGGGAAACCGGTTTCTCCGCTTCCTTGCTGCTGTGAGCTACCTACAGTACCTCCATCGTCATCTTCCTCGTTCCCCGAACCGTCTTCCCTGTGTGTTTCTCCAGTGAGAGAGTCATAGCACACGGTTGGGGTAGTGGTGGCTGCACCCCCTAGGATCGCATGCAGCTCCGCGTAGTAGCGGCAAGTTTGCGGCTCTGCCCCGGACCTTCCGTTTGCTTCTCTGGCTTTGTGGTAAGCTTGCCGTAGCTCCTTAATTTTCACGCGGCACTGCTGTGTGTCCCTGTTATGGCCTCGGTCCTTCATGGCCTTGGAGATCTTTTCTAATACTTTTCCATTTCTTTTTCTGCTACGGAGTTCAGCTATCACTGCTTCATCTCCCCATATGGCGAGCAGATCTCGTACCTCCCGTTCGGTCCATGCTGGAGCTCTTTTGCGATCCTGGGAGGACTCCAGCACGGTTACCTGTGCTGATGAGCTCTGCGTG
Organism: Malaclemys terrapin pileata; assembly: GCF_027887155.1. Taxonomy (NCBI): domain Eukaryota; kingdom Metazoa; phylum Chordata; order Testudines; family Emydidae; genus Malaclemys; species Malaclemys terrapin. The sequence continues at coordinate 167,192,324 of NC_071506.1, forward strand.
GTCACCTGTGCTCTCCACGCTGGGCAAACAGGAAATGAAATTCAAACCTTCGCGGGTCTTTTCCTGTCTACCTGGTCAGTGCATCTGAGTTGAGAGCGCTGTCCAGAGCGGTCACAATGAGGCACTGTGGGATAGCTCCCGGAGGCCAATAACATCGAATTCCGTCCACACTACCCCAATTCTGACCCGCAAAGGCCGGTTTTATCGCTAATCCCCTCGTCGGAGGTGGTGTAAAGAAACCGGTTTAAAGGGCCCTTTAAGTCGAAAGAAAGGGCCTCGTTGTGTGGACGTGTCCATGCTTAATTCGGTTTAACGCTGCTAAAGTCGACCTAAACCCGTAGTGTAGACCAGGCCTGTGGGTACTTTGCACTTGTCTTTACTGAATTTAATTTTGTTGATTTCAGACCAATTCTCCAATTTGTCAAGGTCGTTTTGAATTCTAATCCTGTCCTCTGAAGTGCATGCAACCGCTCCCAGCTTCATTCTCTATGGAACCCCCCTTCAGGTAGTTGAAGGCTGTTATCAAATCTCCCCTCACTCTTCACTTCTGCAGACTAAATAAGCCCAGTTCCCTCAGCCTCTCCTTGTAAGTAATGTGCCCTAGCCCCCAATCATTTTTGTTGTCCTCTGCCGGACTCTCTCCAATTTGTCCACATTCTTTTCTGTAGTGTGGGGCCCAAAACTGGATGCAATACTCTAGATGTGGCCTCACCAGTGCCAAATAGAGGGGAATAATCACTTCCCTCGATCTGCTGGCCATGCTCCTACTAATACAGCCTCATATACCATTAGACTTCTCGGCAACAAGGGCACACTGCAGACTCATATCCCGTTTCTCATCCACTGTAATCCCCAGGTCCTTTTCTGCAGAACTGCTGCTTAGCCAGTCGGTCCCCAGCCTATGGCAGTGCATGGGATTCTTCTGTCCTAAATGCAGGACTCTGCACTTGTCCTTCTTGAACCTCATCAGATTTCTTTTGGCCCAATGCTCCAATTTGTCTAGGTCACTCTGGACCCTATCCCTACCCTACAGCATATCTACCTCTCCCCACAATTTACAGTCATCCCTGAAATTGCTGAGGGTGTAATCTATCCCATCGTCCAGATCATTAATGAAGATGTTGAACAAAACTGGCCCCAGGACTGACCCCTGGGGCACTCTGCTTCATACCAGCTGCCAACTAGGCATCGAGCCATTGATCACTACCCGTTGAGTCCGAAAAATCTAGCTAGCTTTCTATCCCCCTTATAGTCCATTCATGCAATCTATATTTTTTTAACTTGCTGGCAAGAATGCTGTGGGAGACTGTATCAAAAGCTTTACTAAAGTCAAGATATATCATGTCCACCCCTTTCCCCATATACACAGAGCCAGTTATCTCATCATAGAAGGCAATCAGGTTGGTCAGGCATTACTTGCCCTAGGTGAATCCATGTTGACTGTTCTTGATCACCTTCCTCTCCTCCAAGTGCTTCAAAATGGTTTCCTTGAGACCCTGTTCCATGATTTCTCCAGGGACTGAGGTGAGGCTGATTGGTCTGTAGTTCCCCGGGTTCTCCTTCTTCCCTTTTTTTAAATATGGGCACTATATTTGCCTTTTTCCAATCATCTTGGACCTCCCCTGATCACCCCGAGTTTTCAGAGATAAAGGCCAATACCTCTGCAATCACATCAGCTAATTCCCTCAGCATCCTCAGATGCATTAGATCTGGACACATGGACTTGTGCATTCCCAGCTTTTCTAAATAGTCTTTAATCTGTACTTTCAGCACTGAAGGTGGCTCACCTCCTCCCCATACTGTGTTGCCCAGGACAGCAGTCTGGGAGCTGACCTTGTCTGTGGAGACCATGGCAAAAAAAGCATTGAGTACTTCAGCTTTTTTCCACATCCTCTGTCAGTAGGTTGCCTCCCTCATTCAGTAAGGGTCCCACACTTTCCCTGACTCTTTTCTTGTTGCTAACATACCTGTCGAAACCCTTCTTGTTACCCTTCACATCCCTTGCTAGCTGCAAATCCAGTTGTGTTTTGGTCTTCCTGATTACACCCCATGCATGCTCGAGCAATATTTTTATACTCCTGCCTAGTTATCTGATCAAGATGTTAAGGGCTGTTATAAAGAGGACAGTGATAAATTGAACTTCATGTCCACCGAAGGTAAAACAAGAAGTAATGTGTTTAATCTGCAGCAAGTGAGATTTAGGCTACATATTAGGAAAAACTTCCTAAGAATAAGGGTAGTTAAGCTATGGAATAGGCTTCCAAAGGAGGTTGTGGAATCTCCATCACTGGAGGTTTTTAAGAACAGGTTGGACAAACACCTGTCAGGGATGGTCTAGGTTTACTTGGTCCAGCACAGGGGGCTGGACGTGATGACCTCTTGAGGTCTCTTCCAGTAATAGTTGTCTATGATTCTAAGTAGTCTGGAAAATTGGGTCCTAGACATCTCAAATTGGGTACTCACAATTAGTGAATATTGTGCCTAAGTTCCCCATCTGTAAACTGGGGATGATACCACCTTTTCTGCTCACAGGATTTTGTGAAGATTAATTAATGTTGTGAAACACTCAAATACTCTAGTGGTTTGCACAGAGAAAAGTGCATAAGGAAATTAATAATTCTGTCTTTATAGTAGAGTTTGAATACTGTGCTGTAAATAAGGCCTACTGCCACACATTGAGTAGTGAGAAGAGAAAAAAAATATAGAATAGCTGCTCTTTAGTGAGCACCATACATCCTGTGCACTGAATGAGGCAAGGGTCCTATGAAAAAAGAGAAAGTTAATATAAAAACTGTATAATAATGGAAACACACATGGGGGCTGCATCAATGTTGCCTAGGCAACCTTTTATTCTGGCATTTCCTCTTTTGAGTGTTTGATTTTGTAACCTTAACATTCTTTTAATATAATTCTTTTTGTGTAATGTATATACATACATTAATTCCAATGTATAGATGGTTTAATTATGTTACAGAGGCTAAAACATAGGCACTCTGCTCTGAGGGATGAGCCAGGACCCATGGGCAAAAAATGGTCTTGTAATTGCAAAGCATTATTATTCTTAATTATCATTATTTATTTATTATTTATTAGCTCAATTTTACATATGGAAAAACTGAGATGTGAAAGGGCTCAAGAAGTAGGAAAAATAGATAAAATCACCCTCTAGTTGTTGCTCTGGTTCCTTTGTTTTTCACCCCCTCATTCTCTTCATGGCCATCCATTGAGGAAGCAGCTGCCGCTAGTGTTGACAGCACTGGCAAGTCCAAATAGCAGTTCAGGTCCATTGATATCTGTCCTTTCTTTAGCAACAGTACAAGCCATTCAGAAACAATTGCAAAGTTCCTAGCTCATAAAAAAATGCCAGGAGTGTTAGTTTAAATACAGCCACTCAGCTAAGGGGATTAAACTCATGCCTATATGAGCATTATGAAAAGTTTCTAGTCTGCAAGCCTGTATTGTGTGGTGGTGTTTGTTTTTTGTGACTGTCAAGGCTAATTCCTCATTCTGGCACTTTGAGTGCAGAAGGTGGGGGCCCACAAGGATTCTAAAAGTTAATACTGGCCACTCCAGGCTTGTATTAAACTCCCAAGGTTACAGCTTCTCTCTGACCTTGGATGGGTAGATGCTGCCACCACCCAAGTGCAGAACCCCTTTGAGAGCCCAGGAAGGTGCACTTGGGAATTCCTTCCTGTGAGGTACCCTCAAACCCTTTCACCCCCTCTCCCCCGGGGAAGAGCTGAGGAAGAAAAACAAAGGAAATCAGCTGTTGCCACCAGCTAATTAAAATGTGCTCAACTTCTTAGGAAACAAAAATCCAATCCTGTTCTTAAAAAAGGTAAATTTTATTAAAAAAAGAAAGAAAATATATCTGGAAACTCAGGCTCTTGCTAAATTTAAAAAAATATATATATATACACAAGGATTAAGCTTTCTTGAGGTCCAGCTTAAAGGTTACAAGCAAAACAAAAGTGCCTATGTTTTGCATAAACCTAATAATGTCTTCCTAGACATTTCCTGATCTACTTACATATCTGGGGTTTCAAATGAATAGTTTGTAGGTATGATACTGATGATTTTTCATATGTGTCCCAAAGCTTCTTACAGCATAGCTGTTGCCTTGTCTGCCTCTCCCCGGAGAACAACAACAGACTGACAGACAAAAGTCTTATTTCAATTTTAAAAAGTTCTAGCCTTCCCATGGGCTCTTTTGGCCAGATGCTCACTCACTTCCTTTTACCTATGCATAGCAGTGAGACTTTTTAATTCTTTACAGGTAGAGCAATTAGAGAACAGCAACTAAGAGGGATTTTATACCTACTTGCTGGGTGTCCATAAAAGGGAGCTACTCCCATACCCATACCCTTCTTCATTACAGTGAAGAAGAAAACAGGAGTCATCAAAGGAAAAGAGAAAGAAATGAAAGTTTTTTGAAGGTTTAGGACAGTAAATAGGCTTTAAAAAGTTCAGCTGTTTAGATTGGGGAGGTGTGTATGAAGGAAATAGCCAGGCAAAACCTGAACTCCCAGAACCTGTACTCCTAGGAATGGCCACACCAAACCAAATCAGCGGTCCATCTAGTCCATCATCCAACTCTGCAAGAGGCCAGTACCAGAGGCTTCAGAGGAAGGTGCAAGAGACCGTGTCATGAACAATTATGTAATAACCTGCCCAAAGGAGAAATGTCTTCTTAACTCCAGGTAGTGAGTGGTTGGCTTATGAATTGAAACATGAGGGTTCAATCCCTTGCATTTTTTATCCTATCTAATAGAACTGGATGTTCTCATTATCCTATAAATGTCTAATCCTCTTTTAATCTTCTTAAAACTCTTGGCCTCACTGCTTGTGGCAGTGAGTTCCAAAAGTCAAGTTTGTGTTGTGTAAAAAAGCATTCATTACCTTTCATCAGTTTGAAATGAATTACTTTTCAGTTCAGGCCATGCCCATTTTGTAAATTCCTTATATATATATTGTTATATTCACTGCAGAAATAAAATTAGGGTTAATTTATTATTCTAATTAACATGTGTAAGGTATGTATCAATTTTCCGGTGTGAATTGATGAAGAACCCTCCCCAAGGTAGGATTATGGGCAACATAATGCTAGCGGGGTTATATTGCCTATGTATGAAATGCTAATTATATATAGATTTAGAATGATTTTACCATGCAGTCCTGAGGGAATCTGCCAAAGTGGGATGGGTGCCATAGTTGTTACCATGCACATGGTTCTGACTAAAAAAAGCAAATGAGGAAAGTCAATAGAAGCAAGATTCTAAAATAAAACTGCCAGTTCTCACAAGATGTGTATCCAAACTTTGCAGACCCTAGAAAAGTTTGGACAGTTCAAATAAACTTCAGTTAAGCATCCAGACTATTAAACTAAGACTACAGTTTGGTCATCTTTACTCAGTAAGCCTCATGTCAGCAACTCTTCTATTGGCTTATTTCACTGGAGCAAACAAGATGTACAATGCTGGTCTCATGTTTGCCATCTAAACCATAAATGCACCACCCGTGTAAAGGAGAAGTACATATTTTCCAAATCTACAGAACCAGAATTTCAGTTCACACAAGGGCAAAATAATCACAGCCTAATAATTGGCAAGTGTTTTCAAATGTCTTTTGGTGTATACTGTAAAACAACTGTTTCCCCTGAAAACTCAAGATTTCTCTGAGAAATGGATGTATGAAGATGAATGACATTGACCCAGATCCTATAGGCCTTACTCAAGCAAAATTTCCACAAAAGTCAGGATTTGGCCTCTAATCACTGAGAACTAAGCTAACTGAGATAGCTCCTCTCTGTTGAATTGCCTGTATTAGGAAAATGTTAGGATATAGAGATTACCTTGTCTGCTTGGAAGGCACTCAAAGCTTCAGACTTCTAAACATGCAGGCTTTCCTAGTTACAGAGTTTATCTTCTTCAAATGACAAAGCCTGAAATTCTTTAATGATACCCTCCCCCCCAAAATTATAAACCCCGATAAAAAGATTGAGCTGCTAATAAGTCACACCAAAATGTTTTAATTCAAGTATTTAGAATGTTGTACCACATTTCAAAACCATAAAGTGTTTGCAGGAAACCCAATTTCTTTGTTTACAGAAATTGCAAAAGAAAAATGTGTTTACTTATTTTTGATCACATAAATATTATAACCCAAAATACTTTTATTGTTAGTAGATGTAAAATGTCTTTTGTTCTGTTTTTAGCACATAAAAAGGCACATGTTGCAACATATACTGTAGCTTTAAATGCTTCAGCAGGTCTTACTGTAAATGGATATTGTTAGATACTGTAGCGAGATGATGTATTGGATCCTCAGCCGCATTGAGCTCATTCTTGGAACAGTTGTGGGTGAGGGAAGGCAAAGACGCCACTAAGCTACCTTTATGATTATCCTGATTCTAGGGACACATGGAGGCTGAACCAGAGCCAGGCACAAGTTAGAGTAGCTAAAGGAATCATAGAATCATAGAAGATAAGAGTTGGAAGAGACCTCAGGAGGTCATCTAGTTAAACCCCCTGCTCAAAGCAGGACCAACATCAACTAAATCATCCCAGCCAGGGCTTTGTCAAGACAGGCCTTAAAAGCTCTAAGGATGGAGTTTCCACCACCTCTCTAGGTAACCCATTCAATGCTTCACCACCCTCCTAGTGAAATAGTGTTTCCTAATATCCAACCTAGACCTCCCCACTGCAACTTGAGACCATTGCTCCTTGTTCTGCCATCTGCCACCACTTAGAACAGCCAAGCTGCATCCTTTTTGGAATCTCCTTCAGATAGTTGAAGGCTGCTATCAAATCCCCCTTTACTCTTTTGCAGACTAAACAAGCCCAGTTCCCTCAGTCTCTCCTCGTAAATTATGTGCCCCCGCCCCCGATCATTTCCGTTGCTCTCTGCTGGACTCTCTCCAATTTGTCCACATCCTTTCTGTAGTGTGGGGCCCAAAATGGGACGCAATACTCCAGATGTGGGGAATAATCTCCTTGGAACTGTTCTGCTGGCCCAGGATACCCAGAGCATCCAGTGTCCCTTCTGTATTGCTCTGGAGAGGGCCACTGTGCAGTAAAGTTCAAAGACACATAGAGCTAGATCTCTAACTGCCACTTTAGGTGCCTTAATCCTAAATTTGGATCCTCAACACTTCCACTCAGCTGCTGCCTAATCCTGTAGGCACCTAAAGCCCCCAGGGACCTACCTTTCTGGTGGCAAAGTCCCCTAGGCAGCTAGATTTGTATTGCTGAACATGCACAGAGCTGCCTAGCTCATGCCAAAGCCCAAGAGGAATCCTAAAGCTAGCCATTGCCCTGCCTTTCTCATCTGTTGAGCCCAATCTGCTAGGTATGCTCAGATCATGCCTAACCCACACAAAGGACAGCCAGCGGAAAAGAATCAGACTCATAGAATATCAGGGTTGGAAGGGACCTCTGGAGGTCATCTAGTTCAACCCCCTTGTCAAGACCTATTGCCCTCCCCACTTTATCTCAGGGGATTCAGCACTCACCAAGGATGGAGGAGTTCGGGGTTCAAATCCCCACTTTGCCTGATATGCATCAGGGATTTGAACCCAGCTGTCTTAGTTATTAGGACACTCTCCTGGGAGGTCTCGGTTCAAATCCCTGTTCCACATCAGGCAGAATGGGGATTTGAACCTGGCTCTCTAACATTTTGCGTGAGTGCTCTAATTACTGGACTAAAGATTACAAGGGCAGAGGGAGGCCAGCAGTTAGGTGCCTAGATCATTTTAAGAGGTGAAGTTTAGTTAATGTCCAAAATATGAGATGAAAATTCATGATTATCCTCTATCTAAAGATCTACATGGCTTGAGGGCTGGTTACTGGAGGGCTTGTCTCTCTCCTGATGCAATATTAGCAGAGTGGAGATCAGTGGAGGTACTTGAGCTGGAGTTGCTTCATTCTAAATAGAAGGGAATTGCTGGCAAGATTATTCTCTGTGAAGGTCACTTGACTTAGGAATTTCCTCTCCCCCAGGGCACTAGTTCCCATATTTACCTTTCAGGAACACTGCAAAGCTCTTTTCCCCTGCTCCTATCCTCTCCACAGATTCTGGCCCTCCCCCTGACCCCCTGCCCTTTAGTTCCTGCCCATGTCATCCTCCACTGCTATCCTGCCCGCCCCGCGACTCCTGTTCTCCCTCCCAGTGAGCTCCTGCTGTGTCCCCCTCCCTACATCTTTTTTCCCATTCCTCACCTCTCTGCACTTGAACCAAGCTGTTTCCTCCTTCTTCTCCTTGCTTCTTGGGTGCCAACAGGGGCAACATTAAGAGCACAGGAGAGTCAGGCTGCCTGCTCTTAGTTCTGGTGCCGGATGCCACAGGATCTTTTGGCAGCTGGAAGGAGCAATTGCAGAGAAGGTTCTGCTCAGCTCTTGCATCCCTGGGATAAAACATGCTCAATCACTTTGTGGGATGGTATATGCATAATCTGGCAGCAAATAGGAGCTGTGATGGGCTGGAGCATGCTCAGTGCAGATAGATTTTTTAGAGAAATAAGCTGCCAGACTCTAAGAAGTCAATTTTCCAAAGGCTTACCCCCTGACCAAAAGTGTGTGTTTCTTCACGTGACTGGCTAGAAGCACATCCCTGGCACTATGGCAACCTCTCTGCCTAATTTCAAATTCTGCTCCAAAGCATGTAGTTGTATTACAGCTTCTCATTGAAACACTGGTAAGATATTTTTACTTGTTCAAAACAGCATATTTTCCCCTAACCTCATTCTTGTAAACAGCTGAAACATTTTTACTGAAATTCCCCCCACCCCCAAATCATAGAATCATAGAGTTTATGGATAAAAGGAACCACCAGATCATCTAGTCTGACCTTCTGTATTTCACAGGACACCAATACCATACAGCACCTGCACACTTACCCAGCAACTGAAATTACACCAACATATCACAGCCCACAGGAGACTAGACTGTTACATTCCAGAGGCAGAGAACAGGAAGGACCCAGGTGCACCAATGCCTGAGGCCCCTGCAATGGCAGGAAATTGATTAAGTGAGATACTCAGATAATTCTGGTAAGTGACCTGCACCCACATGCGGCAGAAGAGGTGAAAAAAAAAAAAAAAAAAAAAAAAAAACATGTTCACTGCCAATCTGACCTGGGGGAACATTCCTTCCCAACCCCACATGAGAAAGAGATGTCACCTCAGAACACTGGCACATCCTGTCCAATATCCCATCTCCAGCCCTGGCCATCTCTGAAGACAAAAACAAAACAAAATACAAAATACGCGGGTGGGGGGAGGAGGAGGCGGAGGAAGTTCTTTCCTCACCCCTGCAGGTGGCTGTCTGAAGTCCTAAACCATGAGCTTTTAGGAACATAAGACATCAGTCAGAGACAATACGTGACATGAAAAATTTCAGCCTGAATGGTTTAAGTCTGGCAAAGTTATATGTAATTGAAAACAGTCTTATAATAAAAAGTGTTAGGCAACTTTAACTATAGATGGTGCTTTCTGCACCATCTACAATTTTATTTTAAAAATGTCACTATATTTTGGCAAGAAATTAAAAAGAAAATAATTAAGGGTCTACACAGGAAAATTTTCAAAACTGACCGCCAAAAATGTATCCATCAAAAAAGTACCCACAAGTATTCAAATCTTGTATACCTTAGAAATCTCACTGTTAGAACAAACAGACATGTGTGCAGTCAAATTTTGTGTTGTGCAAAATAGAGGATTTGAAAGAGGACCAGTAGAGAAAGTGATAACAGAGTAAAAATAAGGAAGCTGAAAGGTAGGTTTTTGCATTTACACTTCTCAAAATTCTAGGTACATTGGCAAATTTGTATTATTTTTAATTGCACTAAATATAAATTATAATATTTATTTATTGACTAGAAGTGTATTTTAATTAAAGGATGTTAGTTAAAACAAGGAAATTCCATAACTAAATAGTTTTTTTTATATTAAATGAATGCATTAGAGTAACTACTTTTCTATTATAGCATAAGTAGAATACTGTTTGATCACTAATGAAATACAATAATCATTCAGCTCATGAAATTAGCCTGAGTTATTCTGTTAATCCATACTCATGGGATTAACAGTGATTACATCCTAGGGGAAATCATGCATCTTTCTAAATATATATCTAGTTTTCTTCAGAAGTATTAGTAAGAAAAAAAAAAGTAAGGGGAGTATACAGAATGATTTCCGATGGTCTTTGAAAAGCAATTCATATAACTGTATTATATTTACATAACTCCTCGGTCTTTTGCGCAAAAACTGGGCTTCTTTTAATCCATCTGTCATACTTTATTCTACTACAGGACAGAATCACATGTTTCAGAAGGTTAATCATTAAAGACATGAACTGCAGTTGTATACACAATAGGGCCTTGGTACTGGCACAAATATACATGATCTTATCTTATCACTCTATCTCCTGCACGTTTAACAGCCTTTGATCTTATCTAATAATAGATATATTGCTGAAATAATCACCATTTAAATATATTAGGTTGTTTGACATAGGTACTATACACAAGGAAAATCAATAATGATTATACAATCACTAGATACAATGTAAACTGCATACCGCAAATGTCTTTACAGGGTTAGATAACATCACAGAAATCCTAATGAAAGTCAATAGCCATTAGTTTTTAGAAGCAGCACTTGAACTTTTGGTTTTTTTTACAGTAAGTAGTCCAACCATGGGTGTAAGATTTAAAACAAATGAAGATGAAAGAAAGAATGACAAGTAGATTTGACAAACATATCTCAGGAACTGGTCAATATTTGCTTCTCTTTTGAAAAACAAGTAAATATACATTCATTTTCTATAGTAAATGAATTTATCCGGATCTCTGAAGTGAAAATATTACTGCAAGATCCATTTACAATGATAGCTGACGCTGAGATCCCCAAAACACCCGTTATTACCCTAAAATAGAGAATTAACTCATGATTTCTACAAGAGAGATGGTGTCACCTCATGCAAGAATTACTTTAACTCAGTTTTTTTTCTGAGTTTAGAATACAACAACTACCTGAATGCGTGTTTACAATCAGAATTTATCTGTGGGGAATATTTCGTACAATTCAGCCTCTATAAAAGCTGATGTTCTGTTTCTCTTATTTTTCTTTAAAGCTATAATACTTTCCCATTCCTGTGCATGAACTTTCATTGTGATATAATTTTGAACAGCAAACATTCAATTAAAAAGTGAAAAATTGATCTTTATGTATAAAGATAATACTTAAGTAGTGATAATTATAACAATATATAATATTTCTTCAGAAGTAGATGAAACTCAAAGCCATTTTAGATTATTTTGGTACAATAAGAAAAGGATTTTGGTAGGATATAAATGATTTGTATTTCTTTCAAGAATTTACATAGATTTTACCCATGTGTAGGTGGAATAATAATGATCAGTTGATAGTTCTCAATACTGCCAGTAAAGTAAAAGAGAGTGCAAAGGTATTCACACTGATGTGAAAGTTCTACTATATTTTCTATCCAAAGATATATGGAAAGGATTCTATAAATAAGCAGCCTTTTAAAATAGGCCTGTAATTGTAAAATAATTTGTTCTCCATTAAGCACTATCTTAAGCAACCTTCAGAAAGTAATTAGATATTATTTTATAATTACATAGCTCTAAAGCTAGGAGCTTTTCAAAACTCAATTTATAAGTAAACACCAAAGGAGGATAAAAACAAGTTTGACAAAAATATAATCTACTCATTCCTGTTTTCATATAAAATTAAAAGCTTTTTGAAGGTAGAGAACCAACACTTTATAACCCTTATCTTCTGTCCACTCTTACATGGCTGTCAAATTTACTGTTTAAGCTTTTCTTTGTAATCACACTATTATGCACTTCATCACCCTCCCCACCCCCATCATTCGATCTAATGGTTTTAAGGGGAAAGGAAATTACTTGTCTTCACTGCCAGCACTTGACACTTTTATGGGTCATTTGTAATGAAGCTATTCTTTGGTTTTAATGGAGACTTTGATTTGGACCAATGTGAATAATTGTCAAAAGGTGATTAATTAAATAATCACCACTACCCTGTAGAATGGATCAACATATTACATTACACTGATCCAAAAGGTATTTTATTCCTGCATTAGACTTCAAATACTATGCATTTAAACAAGCTTTAAACTGGGACATATAATTTACTATACATTAATTATACATATAGTGCGGCTAAAGTAAGAAAGTTTTACACCTTTTTTAACTTTGTAAAATATGTTACCATGGTTTATAATAATGATAAGATTTCTTTTGAAAACAATATACCTGACCATTAAATAGAGGTATGTAAAAGACCCTTTTCTACATCAAACATAACTTCTGGAAATGTCATTCTGTTTTAGAAACGTGCAGCTTTAGCTATCAGACAAATCTTTATATAAAGAAAACAATTTCTAAACATACAGTCATGCTGCTTATAAGGAACTGAAAGAAGTATATTTAAAAGCTTTTACTTTAATATTTAAAGCATATTTAAAAGCTATTTAAATTAATATGTGCTGTTAATTTATCAAGTGCTATTCTTTAATGTCATGAATCTTATAGAAATTACTGCACTGGTAACTTTTTTAAATAAAAAACTTTGTCTTAGCTTTTTGCTATATCTTATTGCTGTTAATTCCTCTAAGACACTTGAAATAGTAAGTATCTAAATGTGAAATGTGCTTATAAAAGAAGGTATCTTCCTCCTCAAGAAAGATGGTTTTGGACAGATTAGTTATTATACTTATAATTTTCTCAATAGTTAAGGCAAGTGAAATATAAAAATGAAATGTCACTGTTATGAGTCAAATTTTTAATACTAAACAAGATATAGGAATATTTTAAAGTTTTGAAGTTTTTTTACTTTAAAATTTTGCAGTGAAAATTAAGTTTAAAAATACTGATGCTTAAGACAGCAAAAGACACCAGATGCATTGAATCAGTCATATCAGGAAAACTGTAGAGATTATTTTTTCATGCAATATTTCTGCACTTGTTCCAGTGTCTACATAATATGTCAATAGATTGACAACAGAGTCACATTTCAGACAAACATTAAAAAGCACCAACATGTTAAATGATGATAGAAAAGGCAATACTTCACATAAATATGTAGGTGTCTGCTATACACAAAAGGCAAATAGCTGTTTTGAACTGTGAAGACTATTTAAAGGGTTAGTGTACACCTTAGTTTCCTGCTGTCTACATAAGTACAGAGAGACCTAAATCCACTGCATACTGGGACTAACTGATCAAAGCAGTAGTTAAATCTATCCATGGAAAATCTAAGTAGTTTTTGGAGGCAACTCTTTGAATGCAGATTAGTGATTTCATTGAAGTAGTCAATCAACTGCTTTTTTCTGGCTGTTAAAATGTCATTGAGTGAACCCAGTAGATAAAAAAAATGATGAGCAAAAAATAATATTTCAGCTAGAACAAACTTGCTATTTGCAGACTGGATCACATGAATCTGCTTCAGTCAAGATCATTTCAGAGGTAGCTACAGGAATGAATCCCACAAAGGGACTAAGTTTAATCATCCAATCCCAGACTGTATTGATTTTGGAACTACTTGCAATGACTATATAAATAAGCCATTTCTTTGCAACTGTATCTGGAGTCGGTCATGAACCCAAAACCTTCACAACCTGGTCCAAAGTGAATTATGCCCTGCAGAAATAAATTAATAAAACTAACACAGCTAGGCTTCTCTACCAACTTATTTTCACGTTTCAAGAGCTTAAAAATATAAAATCAATAATCATTTAGTCATAAGGGTAAATGAAGCGACATAACATCAAAGTATACCCTTTAGCCATTCAAGTCATTCTAGGTAATTTATCTCATCAAAAGGCAGTGGTAATAATCCTTTCCACTCTGAGACAAGCCGCCACACAGCTGCTGTATTATCCTAGAGTAAACAAGTTTGGAGAAAATATTAAAAATCAATATCTGTTTCCTTCTATCAGGCCAGATGGCATCCATCATAAATCTGCCTTTGTAAAGAGTTCTTTAGGTTTAGTAGCAATAGTGTGAAAGACAACTGAATTAACAATATAAAACTCAACCAGTTTAATAGGAATTGACAGCTGGATTTCCTTAAACTTAATACTAAAATTGAATAGACATGCAAAAACAATCCAGTATGTTAATATACTATCTAAAGGAAGCTTTTGACTAATCTTAGAAACTCAAAATAATAACACAAACATATTGTCATTATCATTTTTGCATTCCTGTGGTTTTCATGTCACAAAAGACAACAAACACATCTAATTTGAAGGTCTGTCACATGATCTTATTGCTATCATATTCCCAAGATACTTACAAAAAGTTTTGGAAACAAGCAGCCTCATCACAACATCCCAAGTATAATAGCTCTGATGCTATAAAGATATTGTAGCAGCTGTAATCATCATTACAGTAAAGGAGAAGCAAATCTTCAGGATCACATTAGTCCTTAAAGTGCAGCTTTCAGATTAACTAATTGTATGCCACTAGTATACCAGCTAAGCAGAGGCCAACAACTTTATTCATCCCACAGCCCAGACTAAGGCATAGAGTGAAAAGGACTGCCTTAAGAATTGCTACAGATCATGATATGTACCCTACTAAGGAAATGCTAGTATTCAGCTCCAGCAAGCTCTTCTCAAGAGCTGCACATGTCAGCATTATATAGTCCTTTGATGTTCTGTAATATTTTTAAGAATGATATGCATAGCAGTGACTTACTTGACTGGTATTGTTACCCAGTGGGTGCAGAGGGGTTACAATGCTCCTGGGGCAGGGCAAGGAGACATGAGGTGTTTGGGTCACATAACTGTGTGGGGCAATATGAATGGTCTTTTGGGACTAGCTAGAAAAAGCCCATATCAATGGAGGATCCAAACAGATAGTGGGAACCCAAATGACTGAACAATTGACACCTAATGGCAGGAAGCTCCAGCAAGCAGAACGTGTGCACTAGTCTGGGTCTGCAGGAGCCGGACAATGGACCAAGAGGTATCATATATCTGTGTTAGGAGCTGAGCTCAGATAGATGCAGGAAGATGTCACCTGCATTGACAGAAATAGGGACAGAAAGAGAGAGAAAGGAAAACAAGATTGTACCAAGAGCAGCATGGCTCAAGGGAGCCCTGGCTTCATCCAATGTGGACTATGTCTTAACTTTTGTTTCTGAATGCTAATCTGACTTCCTGTTGCTGTGTTCCAGTTACTCTATTTTGAAAAGACTGTTTGGTGTCACTGCAAATACTTGCTGAGGTGCATTGGTCCCTGAAGAGGGCAAAAAGTCTCTGAACAGGAGTCTGTCTCATTTGGACTCACTGGACAGAGGTCACAGCGTGAAACAGGAGTGCTGGAGCCCAGAAGCTCAAGCTAGGAAACATTGAGGTCATCTGGCCTACCCTTAAGGAAGAGTGAGAGCTTGTGGCACACTGAAGGGGTACCTCCAAGAGACTGTTTAAAAGTTTTGGAATAGCACAGATCCTGTGGATCCATGAAGGCCTCCCAGACAACATCTTGGAGATAGGCTGGGTGGGACATGTCGCACAGGTCAGGGGGTCTCAAACTTTTTCAGTGTGGATCACATTATGTGCCTTTCACAAATGGGTGGACCACTTCTCCCCATTTACAATCTCATAACGTCACTGTCACAACTACAACAATTGTTGATATGGAGAGGTAATGTTAGGATAGTAGAAGTTAATCTTGCTGCCTATCTCTGTTCTTCACTCCTCCCATCTATTCTGTTAATCTCTTTCCCCTGCAAATATTTCTTTGCTGCCTGGATCCCTTATCTTCCTATTCCTTTCCACATTCCCTATTTCCTTGTCATTATTTCTTATGGCACATGCTTCTCTGTCACTTGGTTCCCTACTCCCTTGTACCTGCCACCCATCCCGTCTTCTGCACCTGCTTCCCATAACCTACAGCTACCTCACTCCCTTATCCCATGGACATTCCTCTCCTTCTGATGGGTCAGCACCTTGAGGTAAACTCGTGTTTCTTCTCCTCTTATACAGCAGCAAACCCCTAGTGGCTTCTGCCGTGCTGATTCTTCTTGTATTCCACTGCCTTTACATGCCTGCAAGCTCTTCTTTTTAATGAGGACCCTGGACACCTATTGAAGCAGCTTGAAAGGAGGAACTATCAGTATCATGTAGCCTCTGCAGATCACCAGCTAGTGATCCACTAACCACTACTTGTCCATGGTCCACAGTTTGGGAAACTCAGCCAGAGGTAAACGAGGGTGGCTGATATGTGATTTCCAAGAGCAGTACAATTTATGCAAACACAATTATATAGATAGGAGAGAAATCACTGGTCCATAGGATTAATATAAAATTACAAATCATACCTGCAGATACAACTGTCATAAGCATGGCTATATTTTACATTGGTATTGTACTTAAGCAGCTGAAAACTAAAATCCTTAGGACTGTATGTGGCACTACACTCCATATTCTCTATAGAAATATTGTTAAGATATGAATATGGCATAACTAAGATATGTTTTATGCAAGATGGATCATGAGGTATCATTGGAAAGGTTATGATGTACTGACTATGACTATCCTATTTGTATGCATGTATCTTTTTTATATCTGAAGTTGGGAATATGTCTATGTACCTATTAAAACTGTGTTTACACCTGGGAATGCCCACCAGACAAAATGCAATCAGCATTTGCAATCATGGATGGGCCACTGGGGGGAACAATAGGACTTTGAAAATGTTAATCTCCCACCTTCCTGAGAAGTTTCCTGGGATGCTGCAAACAACCTTGACTCATGGCTGCTTTGACACTGCAGGTCATGTGATCATGTCACTTGGTACTGGATTCTATCTTGGACTACTAGTATTTTTCCACTAATAGGGGATGGGGATCAAACTGGGAAACAAAGGATTCCCACCATATGTAAATCCTATTTAAGGCAGGGAAGTGAGTTAATCTTTATTCTTTCTTCACTGAATCCCAACCCAGGATGACTGCTGGAAACATATGAGAAACAAAGAGAATGGGGGAGGGGAGAGAGAGAAGGACTGAGCCCAGGCTCAAAAAGAGTGTTTGGCCTGTGAAAGAAATGCTTAAAACAATATTTAGGGTGATAAATTACTACTTGTAACCAGTTTCTTTAATGTATTAAGCTTAGTTTGCTTGTTTGTTTTATTTGTTCAATAATCTGCTTTGATCTGTTTGCTATTCCTTATAATAACTTAAAATCTATCTTTTGTAGCAAATAAACTTGTTTTTGTTTTCTCTAAACCCAGTTTGTGAAATCTATAACTGTGGGGGGGGGGGGGGGTGGCAAAAGGCTGTGCACATTTTCCTCCACATTGAGGGAAGGAGCGAATTTCATGAGCTTACGCTGTAGTTTTCTGTGCAGCGCAAGACCATACAATTTTGGGTTTACATGCCAGAAGAGGTGTGCATTTGAGCTCTGGGCCATTCCCTAGCTGAGTCTTCCCATGCAGAGCTGATTTTAGTGTCTCTCTCTCTATCTGAAGTTGGGTGTGTCCCTAACTGTGTGTGTGCTGGAGGAGGCTTGAGGGCCTGGCTCAGCCGGACAGTGTAAGGAAGCCCAGGCTGGTGGAATAGATGGGCTCAGTGCTATCCCAGTACATCAGGTGGTACCCCAGAGTAGGTGGTAACCTGTCACATATAGTACTGGTAGAGAATTTAGGAAGGATAGGCTCTGGGCATATACTGATATACACATGGAAACAGAAAACATATCATAGACCTGGAGTCAATACCAGCATGGGCCAGTGGCTAGTGCATTGAAGTGGGAGGCTGGGGTTCTTGTCTTGCCTCTATTTTTTATTTTCTCTATGACTTAGATCAAAGAATTTTGACCTTATTCTGTCTCATTTTCCTTACATGTAAAATGGGGATAATAATACTTTGGGTTAATTTGTACCCCAGGTATAGTTTCAAAAGATCTGTTCAAACTTGATGTAAGCTATTTTGTAGCAGAGAGGGGATGCCTTGTTGTTAAGTTTAGTTTCTAGAAAGCATGATATGATTTTGTTTTATATGTAATCATTTGTTTCCAATATTCTTACTCACTATCACTTGAATCTCTTTTCTTTGAGAATATAAGTGCTGTGTGTTAAGCAAAGTGGTGATCCTGAGTTGCATCTTACAAGCTGGTGTGTACTGTTCATGTGGGAATAGTAGATCTAAGAAATCTATTAGTGTTCAGTGGAACAGGGGCTGAGCATTCCAGAGGAACACTCAGAGGACTCAGAGATCAGTGTTTGTCATTTGCTAACCTGTAGAGAGAAAGAGAGGCCTGTGGGATGCTAAGAACTTTAAGTTTACATGGTAACTGCCCCCCCACAGCCTTTTGGCACGTAATGGTGCATTATGGTGGACCTTATCTGATTAATCTTACATTAGAAACATTCATATATGCGGCTACAGATCATGCTTTAATATGAGCTCTATAGTTGCATATTAAAAATTGTAAGCAACAAAACAGAATTAATACAACTATTATCATTAGTACAAGAAAAACCTTAAATCCAATTTATGTATGTTCTTTAGACTGGGCCATACTGTTACTAATTTAGATAAAATGAATATCCTTTTTATTTAATTACTTCTTAAAATTTTGAGTTAAATGATTTATGTGGACATTGAACTTGGGTTTATATCAGTCAAGTTCCATCCATTTTGGAATACCATCAATTGTGGTTTCTTTTTCTTCAACTGAAACAGGAGTAATAACTGTGTGCCCAACAATTTTTTTTTTTTTTTTTTTTGTGGTGTGTAAAAGAGAAGTTGTTAGTAAGGAACATATTAGAGTATCATATTGATAATATTTATGGTTAGTTACCACATAGTACTGTTCCTTCATATGATAGGTCACCCTCAGAGCCATTTGACAAGCCATACTGGGTAAGACACAGTAGCTGCTAACTGGTTTTGTTGGACTCTTCCTAGTCCAGCATATGCACAGACTGGAGTTGTGATGTCAAATACATTATACCTGTATATGTAGTGTGACAAAGGTCCTCCTCTATCTTGGTGGGTCCTGCGCTTATTGGCAGATTTTCTTGCCTCAGAGATTCACCATGTGGGTTGGGGAACAACCCAGAGACCTTCCCCTCTGGAAGAGCCCACAGTCCAGGTCAGTTGGGAGGTTTGGGGGGAACCCAGCCCCGCCTTCTACTCTGGGTTCCAGCTCAGGGCCCTGTGGACTGCAGCTGTCTATAATGCCTCCTGTAACAGCTGCATGACAGCTACAACTCCCTGGGCTACTTCCCCACGGCCTCCTCCAAACACCTTCTTTATTCTCACCACAGGACCTTCCTCCTCCTGATGTTTGATAACACTCGTGCTCCTAAGTCCTCCAGCAGCATACCCTCTCAGCTCCTTGCACCTCTTGCTCCCAGCTCCTCACACTCACACCACAAACTGAAATGAGCTCCTTTTAAAACCCAGGTACCCTGATTAGCTTGCCTTAATTGATTCTAGCAGCTTCTTAATTAGCTCCAGGTGTCCTAATGAGCCTGCCTGCCTTAACTGGTTTTAGCAGGTTCCTGATTACTCTAGTGCAGCCCCTGCTCTGGTCACTCAGGGAACAGAAAACTACTCATCCAGTGACCAGTATATTTGTCCTCGACCAGACTCCTGTACCCCACTGGTCTGGGTATATCACAGTAGAAATATCCCTTAACAGAACAACACGCCATATGGGAGGCTCTCCAAGTCCTGGATTCTTTATGATATACAAAAAGACTCTGGTAACTCCAGGTTTTCCTTATAAATGTTTCATTCCAGGTAACCAATTGAATGGACAACTGCTAATTTATCAAATACTTTGCCAAAAGGATTAAACACAGGTAAAGACAAATTAAAAGAAATACACAGGAGACTGGCCATTGTGATACAGTTAATTTTACAGGCATCATCATTGGGATGTGATGTTACTGACCCCAAGTTTCTGATGGTGTTAAATGGCTTATATGTTCAAACATAGGACCAATCTATAGGCTGTTTCCCTTGGCACATTTAGGACAATACCACTTGGACATTTGTTCACCTTTAATTAAGGTAGGCACTTTGTTTCCCTTAAGATACTTTAATATCTCATCCACTACTTGTAATATAAAACTATCATCAGCAGTACAAATTGTTTTCTTATCTATGCATTTATCTTTCCACTTTGAATCTTTAAGAGTAATTTCTTGGGTTAACCTGTCTATTTCATTGATCATTGGTGTAAGTACTATAACAGTCTCCTTATAATTAAAATGGCTGACCTGTCTTTTGATATTTTCTATACCTGATTCAGAAAGGCCCAAAATAGATATAATTATTTCATTTAGGCTTTGTAACCCTTCTGTTCTAAAAATACCCGAGGGAAATACCTTTTCTTACCCCCAATAGTACCACTTATTTGATTATGATATACAGCTATTTTTTTTAAAATAACCCAGAAGTGTACCATCTGGACACACTAGCAGCATTACAAAAAACAATCTCTGCCATATTCCAATGTGACAAATTTAAAACACATACATTGTAAATGATTAATCAATGTCCCAGTACTGCTGAGTTTACTCTTTGGACCTGCTTCAACTTCTGGACAGGAAGTGTGTTCTACAGTTGTTGCCACAGTAGTTGCTGTGAGCAGGTCCACCACCCATAGGATAATTCTTTTCATTTTTGGTATGGTGGACCCTGTGGGTCTCTCTTTCTATAGGTAGGTTATTAATACTTCATAAAGTTTAAGTTCTTAATCAACAAGGGACTGTTACTGGCAAAACCATACACCCAATGTCTATTTGTACTTTCAGTTGCATGTTGTATTTCATTATTACTTTTACCAGTGCTATCATGTTTACACATAAAATACAATGCAGAAGATTTTGTCCATATAAAATATATTCCAATGGAGTTGTGCATTCCTATGAGATGCTATATTACTGGGAGCAACACATTATTTCCTACCATCCCCATTACTGCAGATTTATGAATGCTGAGATATGCATCTCCTTTGCCAACTCCTGGAAAATAGATCCATAGGAGCAGTGCCAGGAGCACCTTGCCATCCATGGCTTCTCTTTCTGCCAGGAAGAGAATTGTCTTGTGCTTTGAATAGCTTAAATTGGTTAATATAATACATAATATGAGTATCACTCTTAGTACCAATAATCTGATTTTATACACATGATCTTTATGCAAAACAGTTTACTTTTGCTCCCTGCTTCCCCCCTTTTGGATGTTTGGTTTTGGAAAAAAAATATTTTTTTTTTTTAGAATAAAGGAAGAAGAGGAAGGAGGTAGAGAGGTTACAAATTTAATTTTAAAATCCAAATTAACACCGTTCTTTTAGTATTTGAAATAACAATTGAGTTATTTGAAACATAGTACACCTTTACCCCGATATAATGCTGTCCTAGGGAGCCAAAAAATCTTACCGCAGTATAGGTGAAACTGTGTTATATCGAACTTGCTTTGATCCGCCGGAGCGCACAGTCCCCCCCAGAGCACTGCTTTACCGCGTTATATCTGAATTTGTGTTATATTGGGTCGCGTTATATCCGGGTAGGGGTGTATAATGTTACCAAGGAAAGAAATTTAAGGAAGCTTCTTTCACCCTTGTTGCCTGGTAATTTTATTTTCACACAGAGACAGTCTACCTACAGTAAGCCCTGGTCTACACTACGAGTTTAGGTCGACTTTAGCAGGGTTAAATCGAATTAAGCCTGGACACGTCCACACGACGAAGCCCTTTCTTTCGACTTAAAGGGCCCTTTAAACCGGTTTCTTTACTACACCTCCGACGAGGGGATTAGCGCTAAAATCGGCTTTTGCGGGTCGGATTTGGGGTAGTGTGGACGGAATTCGACCTTATTGGCCTCCGGGAGCTATCCCACAGTGCTTCATTGTGACCGCTCTGGACAGCACTCTTAACTCAGATGCACTGACCAGGTAGACAGGAAAAGCCCCGTGAACTTTTGAATTTCCTTACCTGTTTGCCCAGTGTGGAGAGCACAGGTGACCACTGAGGGAGGGGGAAGCAAATGAATACAGAACAAATCTGGTCCATCTATTTTTTACATCTTAAGCTGGCAGCAGACGGTGCAGCATGACTGATAGCCCTCGGCATCTTCTGGGTGCTTGGCAGAAGATACTGTACTACGACTGCTAGCCATCATCGTCAAGACGGTCAGTAGGACTGCCGGCAGGACTGAGTCTCCAGGAGACAAAGCATGTCTGCCCAGGTGCCTATGATTGAACTGGAGTACGACAACGACGGATACCAGTTGTAATACACCATCTACTGCCAAAAGGCAAGGGGCTGCTGCTGTGTAGCAATGCAGCCCCACGTCTGCCAGCACCCAGATAGCCTATGAAGGCTGCCAGTCATACTGCACCGTCTACTGCCAAAAGGCAGTTAGCTGCTGCTGTGTAGCAATGCAGTACCACGTCTGACGGCACCCAGATGACATATGGTGACGGTGAGCTGAGCTGAGCGGGCTCCATGCTTGCCGTGGTATGTTGTCTGCACAGGTAACCCAGGTAAAAAGGCGCGAGTCAATTGTCTGCCGTTGCTCTGACGGAGGGGGAGGGGCCTGACGGCATGTACCCAGAACCCCCCACGACACTGTTTTGTATCATCAGGCATTGGGATCTCAACCCAGAATTCCAATGGGCGGTGAAGACTGCAGGAACTGTGGGATAGCTACCCACAGTGCAACGCTCCGGAAGTCGACGCTAGCCTCGGTACTGTGGACGCGGTCCGCCGGCTTCATGCACTTAGAGCATTTTATGTGGGGACACACACAATTGACTGTATAAAACCGATATCTATAAAACCGGCTTCTATAAATTCAACCTAATTTCGTAGTGTAGACATACCCTAAGTGAGTGTGTAATACGCAGGGCAGATTTAACAAATTTAGTAACACCCAAAGTTAAACAACAAACACAAGATAAGCCATTAAACTATACATTTTCACAAAGTGTTAACAATACAGAACAATTCCACATTTTGAAAAAATACACAAGATAACTATAACCTTAGTGTTAATCATTTAAGAAATAACAAAATAGTTTAATAGCTGGTAACTGCTAATCAGCATTAATCTTTAAAAATGCAAAAATTACACTGATCTCTAAATAAAAATAAATTATTGAATTTAATTGCAAGATGCTAGATTTAAAATCTATAACACAGTCCAATTATAGATCCTAGGATAAAATTTTGTGTTTAAGGCTGCTTTCAAGGCAAGCAAAATAATATTAAGATAATAGTAATACACGAGCTGGTGTGTACCCATTGAAAAAATAATGTCAGAGAGAAAGGAATTTCTAAGTGCATTAGAATTAGATATTAAATGCAAAGCACTTCAATACACAAGGCATACCAAGAAGTTATTTTTAACAGTGCTCATAAGAGGTTACCAGTCTGCATTTAGCATGATTTATCAAGGCTTTCTGACTCATCAGTGATTTTTTTTAGTAGTTTTATAAACACCTTTAAAATTGTCAGCCTTGCTCTTTACCATTCTCACTTTCTGCCATTCTTTCGAGTATGCTGTGGTTGACTTTCCTTGATCTTATCTCTTGCTTTCTGTAAAATACATGAAAGTATAAATGAAATTTTGGGGGTCAAAACAAAAGGAAGCATTTTGTTTCAACATTACCAAAATATTTTTACTTTTTTCTTGTTCAGTCAAAACTATTTGGCAAACTTGAACCATGTTCATAAATAATTTTAGGTCTACTAAAACTGCATTGTGGCAAACTTTATCAAAAAAAAAAAATGTCCAGCTGTGACGTGGAGGGCAGAGGTAGGACATGGAGTTGCACAAAACTTGTTAGTCTTAGTAGGGTGGGTGGTGGGAAGTATTGACATCGGTGTTTGTGTATTGGAAAGTGTTGGGGCATGGGTTAGGTGGTTATCTGGGGGAGAGCTGGGTGGGTAGATGTGTCTGGGATAGACTAGGGCCACTACTGGACCCCTTTCCTTCTGTTCCTTCCACCTGCTCCTCATATCTAGTTGGAAGTGCAGCTAGAGGGATTACAGAGTGTCTGCCTGGCTGCTTGCAGAGCAGGTGCCACATCCACCTCTAGAACAACTTAACAATGATTATGATGGATTCTCTGAAAGAAATGCTCCCGAGTCTAATTCCACCACAGCTATTGGACTTGGAGCAGAAATTAATACAGGAAAGCCCTATGGCCTGCATTATACAGGAGTTCAGTCTAGATTATCAGAATGGTCCCTTCTGGTCTTAAACTCTGTAAATCCAATCTATAAAAAGGGGAATAAGGACAACTCATGGAATTACAGACAAGTCAGTTTAACTTCAGTACCCAGAAAGGTAATGGAGCAAATAGTCAAGCAAGTAATTTGCAAACACCTAGAAAATAATAAGGTGATAAGTAACAGTCAGAATGGATTTGTCAAGAACAAATCATGTCAAACCAACCTAATACCTTTCTTTGACAACGTAACAAGCCTTGTGGATAGGGGGGAAGTGGTAGACGTGGTATATCTTGACTTTAGTAAGGCTTTTGATACTGTCCTGCATGACCTCCTCATAAACAAACTAGGAAAATACAACCCAGATGGAGCTACTATAAGGTGGGTGCATAACTGGTTGGAAAACCATTCCCAGAATGTAAGTTATCAGTGGTTCACAGTAAGGCTGGAAGGGGACATTGAGTGGAGACCCACAGGGATCAGACTTGGGTCTGGTTCTGTTCAATATCTTCATAAGTGATTTAGATAATGGCATAGTACACTTATAAAGTTTGTGGATGATACCAAACTGGGAGGGGTTACAAGTGCTTCTGAGGATAGGATTAAAATTCAAAATGATCTGGAAAAAATAAAGAAATGGTTATGACATAAATGGAATGAAATACAATAAGGACCAATGCAAAGTACTTCACTTAAGAAGAAATAATCAATTGCACACATACAAAATGGGAAATGGCTGCTTAGGAAGGAGTACTGCAGAAAGGGATCTGGGGGTCATAGTAGATCATAAGTTAAATATGAGTCAGTAGTGTAACACTGTTGCAAAAAAAGCAAACATCACTCTGGATGTATTAGCAGGAGTGTTGTAAGCAAGACTTGAGAAATAATTCTTCCACTCTACTTCATGCTGATAAGGCCTCAACTGGAGTATTGTGTCTATTTCTGGGCACCACATTTCAGGAAAGATGTGGACAAATTGGAGAAAGTCCATAGGAGAGCAACAAAAATGGTTTAAGGTCTAGAAAAGGTGACCTATGAGGGAAGATTGAAAAAAATTGGGGTTTGTTTAGTCGGGAGAATGGAAGACTGAGCAGGGAAACAGTTTTCAAGTACATAAAAGGTTGTTATATGGAGGACGGTAACAAATTGTTCTTTTTAACCTCTGGGGATAGGACAAGAAGCTTAAATTGCAGAAAGGGCGGTTTAGGTTGGATATTAGGAAAAACTTCCTAACTTTCAGGGTATTTAAGCACTGGAACAAATTGTCTATAGAGTCTGTAGAATCTCCATTATTGGAGGTTTTTAAGAGCAGGTTAGACAGGCACCTGTCAATAATGGTCTAATAATTATTTAGTCCTGCCTTGAGTGCAGGGAACTGGACTAGATGACCTATTGAAGTTACTTGCGATCCTACACTTCTATGATTCTATGAAATCTGTGGTGGCTGGCAGAAGCAGCAATGGCAGGCCACTCTTTGAGGCCCGCTGAATGTGTGACATTACAGCATGGCTGTGGCATTCCATGACAGAGCAGGCAAATGTGTGACACTTGGCAGCCTTACCCATGTATCCTGTCTTCAATATTTTTCTCCCACTCCCCTGCCAGCTTCCTTTAATTTCCCCACATGGCTTCTGAGGCTTAAACATTTTCCTGGGAATTTTTGTCTGTAAAGAGGGTTAGAACACAAATGTGAGGAGGAAGGAAATGTTGCAGGAAGGAGAGGCATTGCAAGGGGATTAATGGAGATGATGAGGAAAAGATAGAGGTATCAGGAATGGTTTGGTTAGGGGTAAAGGAGACAAAGATCACAGAGGGAATGTTGTCAGGGGAAAGAAACAGTGGTGACAGAAAAAATGCTGTTGAGAAGAAATGGGGAAGGAGGATGATATAATAGACCGAAGATTAGTAAATAGGAAAGGGAAGAGTCAGCAGACCAGTGGGATAAAGTAGAGATATAAAGAGGAAACAAGTATCAGGGGGTAGCCGTGTTAGTCTGTATCTACAAAAACAACAAGGAGTCTGGTGGCACCTTAAAGACTAACAGATTTATTTGGGCATAAGCTTTCGTGAGTAAAAACCTCACTTCTTCGGATGCATAGAGTGAAAGTTACAGATGCAGGCATTAAGAGGAAACAGAGGGTGCAGGAGGAGGCAAGCAGAGGGGAGGTGAAGGGAAGAGAGAGGGAATAAGCATGTGGTAAAGGAAAAAGAATAAGGGAGAGGCAGGATCAGAGAATGGAAGCAAAGCAGAAACTCAAAAAAAAGGAGCAGGGAAACAAATCCAAATCTCTGTCCAGTCCTGTAAAATCTCCTTCCATCACTGAGCAAATCTCCCTCAAATTTCCTGCTGGAACCTGACAGCGCTGAATTATGTGCAATCCACCTAATTTTTGACTGATCCTAAAGATTCCAATTGCTTTCAAAATGTTCTCTGAAACTAAAACATTTACTTGGAAAATAGTTTTTCTGTTAGGACTAACTAAAAAAAAACAAAATAAACTTTTCTTCCCAAAAAACAATTGTATGCCAGAGCTTTGTATAATTACCCTTTTTCACCTGAGCGACACTGAAATTTTGGGTCCTGGAGACGGTTTCGTTCAGGAAGAGAAATTGATTTTGGAATCAGGTATTTCTTTGGTGCAATCCTGTTTATTTACAAAGAATTTATAAATTCCTGTTTTCTTGAACACAGGAGGAATCAAACAGCGGGAGATGTTTCTTTGCTCACAGTTTCAAGCCCTTTTCATGCCAGCACTGAGCCCAAAAGCTCACCCTCTTAGCTTTTTCTCAGGGAATTGCTACCAGTGCTTCTGTGAGTGTGAGTGTGTGTTGTTTCTTTGCTGCCTTCTCATTCTTGTCTTTCTGCTTCTCTTTTACAGACAAACTTTCAAACAACAATACCCATTGAAAGTCCTCTACCTACATATATCTCTGTTTTGGGCAGTAACATATGCCTATGTTTTTGGTATTGTTTCAGCTACCTACTTACATAAAGGAACTTAACGCTTTCTCACATTTATCCCAAATGAAGATTATCTGTTATACCAAGCATTTTCAGGGAGGTTTAAAACAACCTATAATAGTATATATATATATATATATAACTAAAGATCAGATATTTGTGTACAAATCAAAATCAAAAGTCAAAATAGTAATGTCTAACTAAATTATAAACAATATGAACTTATTTAACTTATGAGCTAGAGGAGTGTAAGTTCTTGGTAAATATGAAGCAACATTTAAAACATATCAGGCCCAATATCCCTCTCTCTTTACAAATTGATTTAGTAGGCCCATGTGGTAAGGAGCAAAGAGCTCCACATGATGCTTCTTTCCTGAACTCATGGTCACCCATCCATACAGACATATTGGAGGCTGTGTGGCTGTTGAGGATGTAGGAAGTGGTGTTTGGATAAAGTATATGAGGGGTGGAACTGGGAATCAACATTTCATACAACACGGTACCTTGAGATAAGCTGAAAATCTTTGGCAGATTTTTAAGGTCATTGGGGGCAGATGGGGTGGCTTTCACAACAAGCAACCACAGTGGAGAGATTGATTAATAAAAACCAGACATATTGCCAGGAAGTAGGGGTTACTTGGAGGAGGCATGGAAAGAAAACTGTTCTCTGCTTGGGGACACATGGGTTTTGGTCTATGTTTCTTGTGACGTTGTGCAGTCTATATGGTTTTATAAAAACTTGATAATAAGTCAATATAATGTAACTGAGCTGGTTTTAGAGAAAATACGGTAATAAGTGAATGTAACGTAACTGGGATATGCTTCATGCAAAAGGTCTCTTGTAAGGTATCATTACAAAGCTTATAATCTACTGAGTATGATCATCTGATTTGTATAAATGTACCACTCTTGTATCTAAAGCTAGAAATATAAAATGTAACTCTGAGGGCCTATTGTAATTGTGTAAAGTGTGGACCATTAATGATGGTTTGGAATCTTGATGACTCCCATTGTCTGCAGATGGCTGTATTTACCTGTGAGTCTTCCTGTATATGTGTGTGCTGGCAAGTGAGTAATGAAGTCTTGCAGTGACATGTGATCATGTCACCTGAACTGGAATCCATCTTTAACCTGGTGCTTTTCCAGTGAGGGGGGGTGGAAACCCAGAGAGACAAAGAGTTCCCGCCTTATGCAAAAGATATATAAAGGGGGGAAGAGAAGAGAGAGGGAGAGGAGCCATCATGAAGAATCCCCTAGCTACCACCTGAGCTGCAACAAGAGCTGTACCAGGGGAAAGGATTGTGCCCAGGCCTGGAAGATGTCCAGTCTGAGAAAAACTTACTGAAGCATCTCTGAGGGTGAGATTATCTGTATTTAGTTTGATTAGGCATAGATTTGTGCATTTTATTTTATTTTGCTTGGTGACTTACTTTGTTCTGTCTGTTACTACTTTGAACCACTTAAATCCTACTGTCTGTATTTAATAAAATCACTTTTTATTTAGTAATTTACTCGGAGTATGTATTAATACCTGGGGGAGCAAACAACTGTGCATATCTCTCTATCAGTGTTATAGAGGGCGAACAATTTATGAGTTTGCCCTGCATAAGCTTTATGCAGGGTAAAACGGATTTATCTGGGTTTAGACCCCATTGGGAGTTGGGCATCTGAGTGCTAAAGACAAGCACGCTACTGCGAGCTGTTTTCAGGTAAACTTGCAGCTTTGGGACAAGTGATTCAGACCCTGGGTCTGTGTCTGGAGCCAGACGGGAGTGTCTGGCTCAGCAAGACAGGGTGCTGGAGTCCTGAGCTGGCAGGGAAAACAGAAGCAGGGGTAGTCTTTGCACATCGGGTGGCAGCTCCCAAGGGGGTTTCTGTGATCCAACCCGTCATAGGGGTTACTTGGAGGAGGCATGGAAAGAAAACTGTTCTCTGCTTGGGGACACATGGGTTTTGGTCTATGTTTCTTGTGTATCCCTGGTCTTCCCTTTTCAAGGACTGCTATCTTTACATACTTGAAAGGATAGAACAGCACTGGTTGACAATGAAAAGACAGTCAAGAATATTGAGTAAGAATATTGGAAACAAATGGTTATTTTTCACCCCCTGTGTGTTTTCCATGACATAGGATGGTTGAGCTCTTAGGTCATTTTATAATAAATAACTAAATGTGTTGAATGAAACATGTTATTTACTACAAGGTATAAATATTATTAATATTGTGTTATATTAGAATTAAAGGCAATAGAGGTAGCTTTTTATGAAGTTGAGTTCAGGAATTAGTTCCTTTTTACCTCATACAGACAAGTTTATTGATGTTATCACAACTTTGAGTTTAATGGCAGACATTTTAAGGCATTTTTTTTCATTAAGTATTGGCACTAATAAACACTTTATTTGGCTAAATAGAGAAGATTGTTGACACTGAGCTTGTTCTAAAATAAAATGCATACAAAGAAAACTAGTTTACATTTTACATTATCTTTTTTTGCTAATACAGAAGAACACCTATTTTATGAACAAATTGGGGATTGAAAACTTCATAAATTGCAAAGTTAATACAATTGAACATCTCAAAATTACAGTAGGTCTGTTGCATAAATTAATGCATTGATTGGTAATTTACAGTGCACATAACAAATGGTAACAAATGTAGACAACGTGTCTTATTTTTCTTTGTTTGAGAGAACTGAATCTCTTCTATTGCCATCAAATCTCTCAGTCTTTTCAAATCTGTACATCTGCTTGAACAATGGCTGAAGTTCCATTCTGAGGTAGAAAGATGACTTTGGGGGAAGAAAATGGTTCATGTAACAGGTCATTCATAAGATTGATGTTAATAAAATCAGGGTTCTATTGTATTATTGCCACAGAAACAAATGTGACAATGGCATCTTTGGGTTTTAGGTTAGCCCCATATAGAGACACTTACAGTGATCCAGTCTAGAAGTCACAAAGGTGTGGCCTAAAACAGGATGGGCCAGATCTAAAAGAAAAAACAGTCAAATACCTAGCCAGAACCACATGAGAAAAGGTGCTCTTCATCACTGATGACACTTGGGATTCCAGGAAAAGAGGCCCTAGAGCAGTCCCAAATAGTAGGTCTCTTGCAGAAGGAGTGGAAAACCCACCTTCATGGGAATAACAACTATCTTTGCCATACCTTCCGGATCCAATCTCCTAGCATTAACTCTCAGCTTGTTTGGGCTGAACCTTGGCTAGGTTTCCACAGGTTTCTATTGCACTCAGGTTTTAGAAAGCAAATACACATCATTCAAATCTGATGAAAACAAGCCATAATAGTGTGTGCCATCTGTACATTGATAGCACCACAGACCAAATTGCACCTGCAGCCTCATATACACATTGAGCAGGAGGAATGATTAAAACAGAGCCTTGTAGAATCCTGCACAAAAGAATCTCTAAGGGCAGATGAGCAATTGCTCAAAACCACTCAGAAAGGAAAAAGCTATTCCCTTTCTCTGTTAGGAACTGGTGGTGAGTTAACAAAACCTCATGGTTCAAGTTTTAAAAGGATGGTTGTATCATGATCAGTGGAACTGGAGTCAGATCCAGTTATTGACAGATCACCAGTGAAACAGGAAATAAAGGGAGCTAGACTGGCAGCAACTCAGCTACATGGCCAGAGCAGTCCACAGATTTTAATAAAGTTCCACTTGTTCAGCTTAACTTGCATTCAGCATCACTCATTGTGAGTTTAACACCAGTGACAGATTTAAAAATATCAACATGGATTCCTGTTCACTGTTCATCATTAAGAACATGATTCCCAACTCTGAAACTACTGTAATTTCCATGCCAAAACTAGGCTTAATTGCCAGTGGAAAGGGATCAAGGAAATCTCAAATTCCAGATGACTCCAAAATATCCTTGCCACACACTTCACAATAAACTTCTCTATAAGGGGAAAATCTGAGAAAAGGCAATAATTTGTGAAAAGAATGAGTACTTGTGGCACCTTTGAGACTAACAAATTTATTTGGGCATAAGCTTTCATGGGCTAAAACCCACATCCGATGAAGTGGGTTTTAGCCCACGAAAGCTTATGCCCAAATAAATTTGTTAGTCTCTAAGGTGCTACAAGTACTCCTTGTTTTTTTTTTTTTTGCTGATACAGACTAACACAGCTACCACTCTGAATAATTTGTAAGCTTTTGTTTGTGACACGCCTTCTTGAGTAAAGGCCTCGCAACTGTCACTTCATGGAAAGTGGTGTAACTCACTGAATTGAAGTAGTATTATCAATCTTCACCATCAATGATTCAAACACATCCCCACTTGATTTCAATAACCATAAGGGGTATGGAGTCAGCTTGCAGATTACAGGTCATAGCTTTCTCGGCAGTTTCTGTATCTTAGTGATTAAAACTGGTTGAAACTCTGTTGCTTCTGTCACTACCAGGCATGGATCTGCCTCATGACAATGGCCAGCCCAGTGTGTTTGATATGTCTTATCTGTGAAGTAGATTGAAAATTCCCCACAACATGAATGGTCCAAGAAGAGGTGATCTGGATTTGCTAGGTTGTCAACTATCCAAAACAGTTTCCTGCACCACAGTAATCACATAGGACTTCAAAAACATTTTATGCCAAAATTAATTGTACTCAGAGTGCCATTTCTAAAATTGATGTTCTAACCTCTGTCCCATGTATTTCATGTGTGGTGGGCCATCTCTAAAGAAAGGTGACCTGTAAGAGAGGGTACCTAGGAAAAACTATACTTATGGTTATGGAGAGAGGGTACCTAGGAAAAACTATACTTATCAATCATCATAGAATATCAGGGTTGGAAGGGACCTCAGAAAGTCATCTAGTCCAACCCCCTGCTCAAAGCAGGACCTATCCCCAGACAGATTTTTGCCCCAGATCCTTAAATGCCCCCCTCCCCCCCCCCAAGGATTGAACTCACAACTCTGGGTTTAGCAGGCCAAAACACTGAGCTATCCCTCTCCTTCCATTGATGACAAAATATAATGATGATGTCCTATCAAACATTTGATACAGTAGTCTATTGGAAGTAGTGTTCTCTTTTAGAGTTATGCTCAGAGATACACAAGAACCTATTGGATTTCAGAATAATGAAACAAGTCCTTTACCCTGATGAAAGCAAAAGTGAACTCTGACTTCAAATCTTGAAGTGGTCTGCTGTGAAAACAGTGTCGACTTCAGTTCCCCAGTCATCAATCCCCACTCAGAAGAGCTCTTGTGTGGTGGATGTTGAAATTTCCAAATATAAGTTTAGCAACCCAGATAAAAATCTCTCTCTGCTGGCTTTCAGTCAATGTCTGAAGTCCCTGTTACTCTACTCACACATACTTCCTATGGATTTTATATTTGTTCTTTCTTTGTCTATTTTGAAGTGAAATAAAAGTAATCAAAATTGAAAATAACATCACTAGAGTGGAAGGTGGGATTTAACTGTATTAAAAAAATACAATCCAAGTCCCCTGTATAATTTGTTACTGACCACATACACACGTGCTTGTGTGCACATGCACACACTTAGATATCCTTTCCCCATTACAATCACAGTTCCATATCCAATCCACCATATACCTGACTCCACTACAGTATCATTCCACATTCCAGTTCTAATTCACCATTTCCTAATTTCCTCCCACATCACATGATTCAGAAATCAAAACACATTTCCCATTCAAAGGAACCTTTCATTTTAGATTTCTCCCCCTGCCCTTGGAACAGGTATCAGCTGTAAACAAAAAAGAGTGGAGGAGGAGAGGCTGTGATGGCAAGGAGTCTTGGTGTGAATCCATTGGTCCTGCCAAAGTGGATCCTAGATTTTAAAGTCTGGATTACTCTATTCCCCCTCCCCCCCCCATTTAACCAACAAATAAAGGATGTGAGGGAAGGAATGCTATTTCCTATTACATATAATCTCCACTGAGTATCCCAAGTATATAGCATTGTTCTCTGTGCTCAGTATTACTATCTGTGGTCACTTTTCTGAGTATATAGTAATGCAAGTAATTAACTGATTTTTAAAAAAGTACTTGTTCTATTAGTTAGGGCTGCAAACAGCCCTTGCCTTGTTCACATGCTGTAACAGAGAGTTTCCTGTATAGTTCAAAGAGAGCTTGTGACATTTAGCTTGTTATCTGGATGAGCTGTTTTGCCTTTGTTTTAAAAGGTTCAAAATGAAAACATCAGAAAATTATATTTTTGAAAATGCAGGGAATAAATTGATGCTGACTTCAAACTTCTGAAATTATGGCTCAGGTTTTTTTAAAAGTTAGCCTACCTTTTTGTACCTGCAAATTGCAGACACAAATAACTGCAAATCTGCAGGCACAATTAAGTACTTAGATATCTAAATGATATAGGCCCCAATCCTGCAAGCAGCTGCATATGGATGGACCGCTGTATTCATGATGAGCTACATTGATTTCAGTGACATTCCATTGGGGGTAACGTTTTGCCTGGTGGAATTGCAGGATAGGGCAGTAGATTGTACCTGTAATTAACTGGGTAAAAAGAGAAAGCCAGGAAGGGCTGGGTTGAAAACCAGGCTTTGTTTACAAGACACAGGCAGAGTTACTCATTCCTCAATAATTCTGGACAATTGTATCATCAGTTGCTCTGATGTGTGCTTTTCTCATACTTCTACAATCCAATATTCCCCAAATGAGTCACCTTAGAGTATGCTAAAGTTGTGCTTAATAATTTTGCTGAAAAGTTTAAATTCAATCCATGTATGAACAGAAAAGCATGTATATAGCCTAATCCTAACTTTAAAATGGAACATAAAAAATTTATATGGACCCATAGGAAAAACCAAGGCTTGTTATTTTTAGATTTTTTTTCTTTTTTAATGAGTATGGACCCTTTTCTTCTTTTGATGACTGTCATAAAAAATTTAACATTCATAATTTCCACTTTTGGTGATTCTTTCATATTAGACATTTATTTACACAAATTACTGGTATTGAATTGAATTATATTCCTGCAACTCCTCTATTCATTGAATACTTTTAATCTTTAATAGAAACAGACCAGTTTCTCATTTATACAGTATGTTTAAGCTATGAAATCAGAACAGAAAAACAAAAATGCCTTTAGACTAATTTGGAGCAAAAAACTAGATTATAAATGTTCTGATATATTGCATATAGTGTCATACAGAGGACTATTCATTTTCAAATAGATACATATTTATATAGATACACAGATATCAGTAAAAATACGATCTACTTAAAAATAAGGGATGAAATCCCGGCTCCACTGAAGTCAATGGAAAAATTTGAATTGACTTCAGTGGGGTCAGGATTTCATCCAAGGCCTGCAATCCTGCATATATTACCAATTTGTGGTTGGACAATGCTGCAGAACCACTCTTGGCATGATTGGTACAAGCCTCTTGATTCAGTACAGCATGAGCCTATAGGGGTTCAGCAAAAGGTGGCAAGACTTTGCTGTTTGCCTCCAACTTCAAATATAGTTCTCACACTCCACAGCTGTGTTGAATAGAACATGTTCATCTTCTGTGTGAATCCCAGGATGGGGTTACACTGGCACTAGTTCTGGTGTACTGATTTCCCTGCAAAGCTTCTGTGTGAACTAATTAAATTCCTTGCCATGGTGGAGTTGACTGTGCCAAAGCTGACAGTGTTCAGTGACTTCAACATCCACTTAGCTAATGAATCTTTAGTATCAGCTCAGCTATGATGATTCTGGGACTGTCTATGGTGATTAATGGCACAATAAACAAAGCTGGTCTCATTCTTGATATAGTGTTTGGGCTAGAGTTAAAGGTTAGGCTGTT
This sequence comes from Malaclemys terrapin pileata, assembly GCF_027887155.1. Classification (NCBI taxonomy): domain Eukaryota; kingdom Metazoa; phylum Chordata; order Testudines; family Emydidae; genus Malaclemys; species Malaclemys terrapin. Next base: position 167,227,326 of record NC_071506.1, read on the forward strand.
AAAATTAGGCTCACGTCTCCTGTCTTTTGAGGATGAGATATTGTATTGTCAAAGGGAAAGGGACTTGTTTTGATGGCCCATTCTCAAAGGCTAACGGACTGCTTCTAGGAAGCCCACCAGGAAGATATTATTCCTCTGACAGACTATTCTATCTAAGTTTTGGTAGGATCTTACAATAATTGTTTATCCTCAACTATCGGTAGGGTGGCCACTTCGGTGCTCTCTTCTCCAGTTTTTTTTCACAGCTCATCTGCAGCAGCTGAAGGAGGTAGGAAGATGTCTAGAGAATCAGTAAAAGAATTCTCTGGCTAAAGCTGATTCACTTTGCTATAGAGGGCTAGATCCACAAGTGGTCCACTACCATTATAAATGCTTAAACTCCCACCATGACAAATACTGACAGTGAGAAAGAAAAATTCTACAGTGACTTAGACAAAGTCATGGTGTCCACACTGGTGCCAGATAAACTGATCATCATGGGGGACTTCAATGCAAGAGTTGAAAGTAATGCAGTAGTCTGGTGGCATGTCATCAGACAGCATGGAACTGCAAAAGAGAATAGCAGGGGAACTCTGCTACTCAGTGAATTTGTCAAGTGGCAACTAGTGATCACAGATACCTTTTCCCACCAACTAGAGAAAAAGAAAACATCATGGATGAACCCTAGATCCAAACAATAGCATCTTATTGACTACATCATTGTCCAGTGGCGAGATCTACAGCATTGAATCCCTGTGCGGGGCAGACTGCTGGACATTGGCATGAGCTACTCCAAACTGCTATTGGTAATACAACCAGTGCATTGCAAGTCATAAACCAATCAATTGGTTCAATGTAAAACCATTACAAGATGAAGCTACATCAGCGCAGTGGCTGACTTCACAATATCAAGCAGCTCTCACCACAGCAAAATGGTTTCACCAAGATTGGTTAGATGAGAATGACCCAGAAATACAACAGCTATTCACTGAAAAATATGAGCTGCACTGTCAAATTCTTGCATCCCATGTCCCTGTGAGCACAGTAACAACATACAGGAATGTGTGTTATGGCATCTAATCTCAGCTTAGAGACACACAGGATCAATAGTGGAATGCCAAGGCAGATGATATCCAGCGCTATTCTGACCATCATGAGACCAAGACGTCTATGCTGATTTGAAAGATGTATATAGTTCTACCCACAGCACTACAGTGCCCTTGAAGAATGTGTATGGCCTAACACTAATCACTGACAAAGGATAAATCATTCAGAGGTGGCAGCAGCATTTCAGTGATTTTCTGAACACACTGTTCAATATAGTAGATGAGGCATGAATAAGAGTAGTGATTAGCCAACAAGTAATGACGATCAGTATCATGAACAGGGCCGGCTCCAGGGTTTTGGCTGCCCCAAGCAGCCAAAAAAAAGAAAAAAAAGGCCGCGATCGCAATCTGCGGCGGCAATTCGGCGGGAGGTCCTTCGCTCCGAGCCGGAGTGAGGGACCGTCCGCCGAATTACCGCCGAATAGCTGGACATGCCGCCCCTCTCCGGAGTGGCCGCCCCAAGCACTTGCTTGACAAGCTGGTGCCTGGAACTGGACCTGATCATGAAGAACTGCAGGCCCAGAATCTGATGTCATTCCTGAGGAAATATCTAAGTATGGAGGTGAGTCCTTGCTGATGTGACTGAATGAACTCCTCAATGTACATACAAACAAGGCCTCAAAGATAGCACCATTGTTACCATATACAAGAAGAAAGGTGAAAAGTCTGGCTATGGCAATTATTGCGCAATCTTAGTGTCAAACTGTCTAGAGTGGCTCACGACCATGAATGCTAACCTCAGGGCAGACTGTTAAGAAACAGGGCATGAACCCCAAACTTTTTGTGTGTTCTCCACTTACATTTCACAAAACAAGTATCAAATGTGAGCTTCTCAAGTACTATAACAACCTTAACATGGAGTCACAGACAATCCCCTTGCTTATTCTTGTCTATCTTACTACCAAAGCAAGCTTGCCTTTTTTTTCAAAGATGGCCCCTTACACTAAAAATAACAACAATATTTAGGTTACTCCCAGTCCCAAAGGTCGACTCACTTACCCCAGTTCAATTGTACCTGAGACCCTATACCAGGTATCAGCAACCTTTGGCCGATCGCGATTCCCACTGGCCGCGGTTCGCCACTCCAGGCCAATGGGGGCTCTGGGAAGTGGCGCGGGCCGAGGGATGTGTTGGCCGCCGCTACCCACCACCCCTATTGGCCTGGAGCGGCAAACCGTGGCAAGTGAGAGCCGCGATCGGTCGAACCTGCGGATGCGGTAGGTAAACAAATCGGCCCGGCCAGCCACGGTGCTTACCCTGGCGGGCCGCGGGCCAAAGGTTGCCAATCCCTGCCCTATACCAAAGACAACGTTTGTGGCCAATCCTATAATACATTAACTAAAGATGTATTAACTAAGAAAAAAAGAGAGTTGTTTACAAGGCTAAAGACGATAAGGATATACACACAAATGAGTTATAGTCTTAGTTTTCAAAATGTGATAGCAGCTGCTGTAATATGCAAGCTCTATATGTCCTCTAGGGCTAACCCAGACCAAGCTCTGGGGATCCCTTGCTTATGTTTAGAAATCCTGCCCTTCCAACTCTAAGCAGCACAGAGATGCAGTTTCTTCCTGTAAATGATTTTTATTCCATTGCCCCAGAGTTCAAGCTGATGGGATAAGTCCCCATGCATGTCTGCTCTTCATGGGTGTTGGGGGAGGAATCAACAGTCTTTTTTCCACTGACTTGTCTGGTGTATATGAACCTTCTTTTGTTGGAGAGGAGATGACATTTCTTGTGGTAAACTGGGGGTTTACAGTTTTAGAGCAAACACTTAACTATTACCATATAACATGGGATACAAATGTTTTAAGTAAGATTAATACATGCAGCATCCTACAAGCATTTCATAAAGTCTAAACACCAAACACATTCTTATAATGCTAATAGCTGTTTTAACAATACTAACACACAGGTGAGCTAGGTTGCATTCCAGCTATGCATTGTTCAGTGAGGCCTAAGGGCCTTGGCATGAACTGGCACCTGGTTTGCCAACATCACACTTGGTACTCTCCATGGATGGAAAGGTTCTGGCGAAAATATTCTTTGATTTTCTGCTAGACAACATTGCTAATTATGTGCCATTGGAGTCACAATGTGGTTTCAGGCCAACAAGAGGAATGTTAGACAATATTTGTAGCTTGTCAGATGCAGGGAAAATGCAGAGAACAGCAACAGGACCTTTACAGTGTCTTCATCAATCTGGCTAACACATTTGACACAGTCAGTTGACCTGGATTTTGTCAATTATTACATAAGTTTGGTTGTTCAGAAACATTTACCAACAATCTGAGGCTATTTCAAGATGGCATGCTTGGATGAGTCTGTGTAGATGGTTTTCTGTCCGACCCATTTCCTGTCACTAATGGTATGAAGCATAACTGGTTTAATCCTGTTCAATCTATTCTATGCAGAAATGCTAGATCGGGGTGGGCAAACTTTTTGGCCCGAGAGCCACACTGGGGTTGCAAAACTGTATGGAGGGCCAGGTAGGGAAGTCTGTGCCTCCCCAAACAGCCTGGCCCCCACCTGCTATCCACCCCCTCCCAATTCCCACCCCTGACTGCCCCCCTCAGAACTCCTGACCCATCCAAACCCCGCCGCTCCTTGTCCACTGACTGCCCCCTCCCAGGACCCCCTGCCCCTAATTGCCCCCCGGGACCCCACCCCCTATACAACCCCCCCTTCTCCCTGTCCCCTGACTGCCCCGACCCCTATCCATACCTCTGCCCCCTGACAGGCCCCCTGGGACTCCCACACCTATACAACCCCCCCCGTTCCCCATCTCCTGATCCCTATCCACACCCCAGCCCCCTGACAGGCCCCCTGGGACTCCCATGCTTATCCAACTGCCCCTGTTCCCCGTCCTCTGACCGCCCCACCCCAGAACCTCCAACCCATCCAACCGCCCCCTGCTCCCTGTCCCCTGACTGCCCCCCAGGACCCATCTCCCCTTATCCATGGCCCCCTTACCATGCTGCTCAGAGCAGCATGTCTGTCAACCGCACCGCTCGGCCGGAGCTAGACACGCTGTCACTCTTCTCGGCAGGAGCGCGCCGCTCTGCCACCCAGAGCGCTGCCAGCGCAGCAGCATGGCTAGGGGAGGGGGGTGGACAGCAGGGGAGGGGCCGGGGGATAGCCTCCCTGGCCGGGAGTTCAAGGGCTGGGCAGATGGTCCCGTGGGCCGGATGTGGCCCGCGGGCTGTAGTTTGCCCACCTCTGTGCTAGATGATGCTACAGGAGACCTAAACACAGGTATCAGGATGTTTCTGATCCTCTGGAAAATTATGCAACCTGAACAGGCTGTGAACTTCCATGAAGGTCTTTGAGAAAATTGTCCATGAGCTGCTGTATGCCAATGACTGTGCTCTAGAGGCACATACTCACGAAGAGTTACAATTAATTACAAACAGATTTATGGAGTTTGCAAAAAGATATGGGCTGACAATCAATCTGAAAAAAGACAGAAGTCATGTATTAGCCTGCAACAATGAAACCCTATACAAAATCAAAAGACATCATCAGCACCATAGAGCTGAATGCTGTTACAGACTTCTGGTATCTTGGCAGCACTTTGTCAAATGATGCTACTATAGACAAGGAGCTAACAAGTTGCATCAACAAAGCCAGTTCTTCATTTGGCAGAGGATGATGACACCAAAATGCCAAAGCAGTTGCTATATGGCAAAGTGAAAGTGGGTAACTGCATATGAGGTGGCCAGAAGACATGTTTCAAGGATACATGGAAGCATAACTTGAAGCAGTGCAACACTGATGTCGACAGCTGGAAGTCATCAGCAACAGATAGATCACACTGGTGAGCAGCAGTCAATGATGGGGTTATTCAGTTAGAGATTAATCGCTGTATGGATCTGGAAGCACAAAGTATGAATCATAAACAGTGGCAGATTCAGCAGGCACAGACTGTAATCCCTTCCTTGATAGTGAGCTATGCCTGCATTCAGTGTAGAAACGACTGCCACTCGCACATCGGCCTTTTAGCTACAACTGTAAACCCTAAGACGTAATACCTTCATCAGTATCATTTTAGGTCATGATGGACAAAAGGGGGTTATCCGCAAAGGGACTTAGGTGCCTAAATCCAACATTTAGGCACCAATAAGATCCTAAAAAAAACCCATACTCAGCTGAACCCTTAAGTTTCTGTTGCTAAAGTCTCCATGATACCTACCTTTCCATTGGTGGACATGTGCCAAACTGCCTAAATCCTGATGCTGCTGAGTTGCTTGGCATCCTAGCTCACACTTAAGCCCCATTAGGATTCTCAAACCAGGCATTTTCTTGCCTATCTTGCTGCTGGCAGGGTGTGATCTAATAGGTGTTCTCAGCACACTCCTAAGCCAAACAAATGACATCCAGGGCCAACCAGATCAGGATATTTTTCAGGTAGGTTGGTGTGCATGAATACCCAATAGTCCAGTGATTAGATTTAGAGGAGGGACTGGAACCAAAGTCTCCCATATCCCAGCTAAGTGTCCGGAGCACCAGACTATTAGGAATTCTAAAGCAGATTTCTCTGTCTTTCCTGTTGAAGCTGTTTCATTTTGTACAAATAATTAAATATTCACTGGGCCAGACAGAGAGACTGACAGTGTAGTGGTGAGGACACTCCCTGGACTGTGCAAGGCCCAAGCTCTAGTTTGTGATCCAGAGAATATTTAATTGTTTATTCAAATTGTAACAACTGCAACAGGCGAGATAGAGTGAGCCTCACTACACAATACCTAATAGACTGGGGGTCAGGGCACTCACTGGAGATCTGGATTGAAGTCCCTATTCCAAATAAGGCACAGCAGGAATTTACAAACAGGTTTCTTACATCTCAGGCAAGTGCCCTTAACCACTGGACTATAGTGGTGTGGGGCTTCCACTCCCCCACCCTTTTAGTGTGTGAAAAAGGGCTGTTCTGATTTAGGTGCTTAATTCCAGGGAAGGTTCACAGCTGTGAACCCCAAGTGGAGTAAGGCACCTAACTAGCTTTAGGGCACATGGCTTAGGCCATACCCCTTGGTATTTCCTACTGGCTAGTTATTACAGCTCCATGCTCAGCTTGCTGGCTTCTGTGAATCCCTTTCTTAGACACCTAACTCTCCCCATGCACTCTACAGAGAGCCTAGGAACTTACCTTGAGGCTGAGAATTCCACTGGGTGGCAGGATGCCTTAAAGTTGGGCACGGCAATTCTCAGCTCAGTCTCTTTGTGGATCTAGCTTAATGTGCACACACAAGCACCGTGCCTAGTTGAACCTTCTTAAAAACTCCTGTGTGTTATGAGAGCTCTGTCCTGACTTTTTGGATGTTTGGATTGTGGGATGGCTGAGTTATCTGTAATGAACATTTGAAACTCTGAGACCTCCAAATCTCTGTGAGGTCTCTGAAGAGTTTATAAACTTCTTAATAGCTCTGCTAGAATGTCTATGAAAATAGCAAACTCCATAAATCTAATAGGTTAGATCAGTAGTGGGCAACCTGCGGCCCATGGGCCTCATGTGGCCCGTCAGGGTAATCTGCTGGCGGGCCGTGAGACAGTTTGTTTACATTGACCATCTGCAGGCACGGCTGTCCGCAGCTCCCAGTGGCCACAGTTTGCCGTTCCCGGAATTTAATCTTAGCAGACACACAAAGTGTCATTTTTAAGCTCCATAAACCAAACAACTTCTGTTCAAGGAGCTTACAAACATCACAAGCATAGCCTTCATAGCTTGTAAGTTCTTAAACCAAATAGATCTGATTCCAGGAATCTAAAAGCTAGTTAGTAATTGTTTAAATATTTCTTGTTCTAGTTTAATGTTGCTAAAATTATTCAAAACTATTTGGAAACAAAAATGTTTTTAAGGTGAAAGAACATTGTTTAGTTTAGATAAGTGCATCCAGAATGTACAGATGATAGGCAGGGGGAACATTCTTCTTTGTTATATTAAATATTGTGTTTTGCAAGTACATCACAGTATATTGAATGTATCTAATGCACTGAATGCATAGTATTATAAACCTTGTTACAGTGATTCTCTAATAGATGTTTTATGTGCTTTTCAGATACAAAAATTGGTAATATGCAGAATGGGGTCATCAGCAGACCTGGAAAAATGCCCATCAATGCCCAAACTGAAATATCCACACTTCAAAAGGATGTTGAAAAATAAGAAAGGGTTCATAAAAGAGCTACAATAATGATTCAAGGTCTAGAAAATCTGTCTTGGACTGAGAGACTATAGAAGCTCAATCTATTTAGTTTATCCAAGAGAAGGATAAGAAGTGATTTGCTCACAATCTACAAGTACAAACATGGAGAGAAGATTTCTAAATAGAAAGCTCTTTCATTTAGTAGCAAAAGGTATAAGAAGAACCTGGGTTTGGAAGCTGAAGTGAGATAAATTCAGAATGGAAATAAGGCACAACTTTTCAATAGTGAGGACAATTAATCATTGGCACAACTTACCAAGGCATGTGATGGGTTCTTCATCATTTGAAGTCTTTAAATCAGGACTGGATGTCTTTCTAAAAAATATAATTTGGTTACATCATAAATTATGAGCTAGATGCAGGTATCACATGTTGAAATTCTATGAACTGTGTTTTGCAGAAAGCTAAACTTGATAATCATAATGTTCTCTTCTGGCCTTAAAAATCTATAAATCTGTGAAATTCTCCACACTTCTTTTTTTCTCAGGCATCAGTATTGACTATGATTCAGGTTCTTATTGGTGTACTGATTACTGAAGTCTGCAGGCTGATATGAGAAAATAGAATTCTCTGAGGGAATTATGTGCCAAAAAATAAAAATTATGCTCACAATATTTTAAAATTCTGCAAATTGTATTTGTCAATAAATAAATGTGGCTCCAGCATGGCAGTGGGAAGCACAGGCCACTTACTGCACTGAGGTACAGGGACTTGGCAGTGAAGCTGCACCTGACCCTGACACAGTGCAAGGGCTGGGCTTGACCCAGAAATACCCTGGGGCCTTGCCCCTCTGTGCCAGGTGCACCATGTGTGGGTGGGCAGGCTCAGCCCAGCAGGATCCAAGTGTGGAAGGGCTTAGTGTGGGGAGATCCAGGTGTGGGGTGAGAGGTTTCTGTGTGGGGCAATCTGGGTGCAGGCAGCTCAGTGGGAGATCTGGAAGCACAGGGGCTCATGTGGTGGCGTGGGGGAGGTTTCCAGGTGCAGGGGTAATGGGACTCTGCAAGGGATCCAGATGAAGGTGGTTGGGGCTGAGCAGGAGGAGTGGGGATTGACAGAGTGGGAGCGGGAGGGAGTCCAGGTGCAGGGGAGGTGGGGTTTGTCAGGGTGAGGGTTAGATGGGCCTACTTAATGGGGGAGCCCCAGCTACTGCCGAAGGAACACTGCATGCCACTTTTCTTCTCCATTCCCCTTCCCTCACTTCCACATTCCACTCTCCCATATCTATTCTATAATAAATTAATAATGTATACCTATTCTATCCCCTTCCTTCCCCGCTGCTCCCAGACTGCTGCACTGGGCAACACAGTATAGAGAGAAGGTAAGCAGCCCTCAGTGGTGAAAAAACAGGTTAAAGACTATTTAGAAAACCTGGACATCCACAAGTCCAGGGGGCCAGATACAATGCATCTGAAGGTGCTGATGGAGTTGGCTGATGTGATTGCAGAGCCATTGGCCATTATCTTTGAAAACTCATGGCAATAGGGGGAGGACCCAGGCAATTGGAAAAAGGCAGATATAGTGCCCATCTTTAAAAAAGGGAAGAAGGAGAATCCGGGGAACTACAGACCGGTCAGCCTCACCTCAGTCCCTGGAAAAATCATGAAGCAGGTCCTGTAGGAGTCCATTTTGAAGCACTTGGAGGAGAGGAAGGTGATCAGGAACAGTCAAAATGGATTCACCAAGGGCAAGTCATGCCTGACTAACCTAATTGCAGGGCCGGCTCTAGGCACTGGCAAAACAAGCTGGTGTTTGGGGCAGCACATTTTTAGGGGCGGCATTCTGGCGCGGGCCATGCCGCCCCTAAAAATGTGCCCCGGCCGCCCTAACTCACCTCCACTGCTGCCGCTCGCGCGCCGCTGCTCGCCCTCCCTCCCAGGCTCTCAAACCTGGGAGAGAGGGGGAGATCCCGAGCGGCCGCGGCGTGCGAAACAGCTGATTCGCACGCCGCGGCCGCTCGGGACCTCCCCCTCCCTCCCGGGTTTGAGAGCCTGGGAGGGAGGGGGAGCAGCGGCGTGCGAATCAGCTGTTTCGCGTGCTGCGGCCTCTCGGGATCTCCCCCCTCCTTCCCAGGTTTGAGAGCCTGGGAGAGAGGGGGAGACCCCGAGTGGCCACGGCGCACGCGCTGCTTCTCCCTCTCCCTCCCTCTCTCCTAGGCTTGAGAGCCTGGGGGGAGGAGGGAGGGCTGGGGATTTGGGGAAGGGGCAGAGTTGAGGCGGGGCCGGGGGTGGGGTAAGAAAAAAATGGGGGGGGGGGTGGCCAAAATTGTTTTTGCTTGGGGCGGCAAAAATCCTAGAGCCAGCCCTGCCTAATTGCCTTCTATGATGAGATAACTGGCCCTGTGGATATGGGGAAAGCGGTGGACGTGATTTACCTTGACTTTAGCAAAGCTTTTGATATGGTCTCCCACAGTATTCTTGCCAGCAAGTTAAAGTTAAAGAAGTATGGATTGGATGAATGGAGCATAAAGTGGATAGAAAGCTGGCTATGTTGTCGGGCTCAATGGGTAATGATCAATGGTTCGATGTCTAATTGGCAGCTGGTATCAAGCAGAGTGCCCCAGGGATCGGTCCTGGGGCCGGTTTTGTTCAACATCTTCATTAATGATCTGGATGATGGGATGGATTGCACACTCAGCAAGTTTGTGGATGACACTTAACTGGGGGGAGAGGTAGTTACGCTGGGGAGTAGGTATTGGGTCCAGAGTGACCTAGATAAATTGGAGGTTTGGGCCAAAATAAATCTGATGAGGTTCAGTGAGGACAAGTGCAGAGTCCTGAACTTAGGACAGAAAAATCCCATGCACTGTTACAAGCTAGGATTCAACTGGCTAAGTGGCAGTTCTGCAGAAAAGGATCTGGGGATTACAGTGGACGAGAAGCTGGATATGAGTCAACAGTGTGCCTTGTTGCCAAGAAGGCTAACGGCATATTGGGCTCCATTAGTAGAAGCATTGCTAGCAGATCGAGGGAAGTGATTATTCCCCTCTATTCGGCACTAGTGAGGTCTCATCTGGAGTATTGTGTCCAGTTTTAGGCCCCCCACTACAGAAAGGATGGGGACAAATTGGAAAGAGTCCAGGGGAGGGCAACGAAAATGATTAGGGGGCTGGGGCACATGACTTACAAGTAGAGGCTGAGGGAACTGGGCTTATTTAGTCTGCAGAAGAGAAGAGTGAGGGGGGATTTGTTAGGAGCCTTCAACTACCTGAAGGGGGATTCCAAAGTGGATGGAGCTTGGATGTTCCTAGTGGTGGCAGATGACAGAACAAGGAGCAATGGTCTCAAGTTGCAGTAGTGGAGGTGTAGGTTAGATATTAGGAAACACTATTTCACTAGTAGGGTGGTGAAGCACTGAATGGGTTTCCTAGGGAGGTTGTGGAATCTCCATCCTTAGAGGTTTTTAAGGCCTGGCTTGACAAAGCCCTGGCTGGGATGATTTAGTTAGTGTTGGTCCTGCTTTGAGCAGGGGGTTGGACTAGATGACCTCCTGAGGTCTCTTCCAACCCTAATCTTCTATGATTCTATGATTCTATGTAGGAGCTAAAGTTTTACATTGTTTTGTTTTTGAGTGCAGTTATGTAACAAAAACAATCTACATGTGTAAGTTGCATTTTCACAATAAAGAGACTGCACTACAGTACTTGTATGAGGTACACTGAAAAAATCCTCTTTCTGTTGCTTATCATTTTTACAGTGCAAATATTGTAATAAAAATAATATAAAGTGAGCACTGTACACTTTGTATTCTGTGTTGTAATTGAAATCAATATATTTGAAAATGTAGAAAAACATCCACAATATTTAATAAATTTAAATTGGTATTCTATTGTTTAACAGTGCGATTAAAGCTGTAATTAATCCCAATTAATTTTTTAATCCCAATTAATTTTTTGTTAATTGTGTGAGTTAACTGCAATTAATTGACAGCCCTGCTCTAAACCTTTAAATTTTCTAACCTTTTTTGTCTTTCTCATACAGAACCCTTTTCATTTCTATAATTATTTTCATTGCCAGTTGTGGGATCACTTCTCTTTTTTCTCCTTTTTTGAGAGTTGAACACAGTATTTTTTTTTGTTTTTGCGACCAGGGGCTGCTAACAGGGAGTTTCGCAAGGGAGTTCTCCAGGTGAAGGAGGAGCAAATACAGGACCCTTGGGCTAAGTGACTGTCTGTAGTGTGTGTTTGTTTGTGTTTGGGGGTTACTTGCTGAGGTTGTGTTTGTCAGTCTGTTTGTTTGGTTGTTTGGTTGAAGGACCGTGTGCTGTGGCTGGCAGTTGGAAGCTGGGAGCTTCAAAGGAAGGTCTGAAGGCTAGATGCCTCTAGTAATTGGCTGAGCCTTAATCAGTGGGTGGGGCATTCACCCAGGCCAGGGCTTTATAAAGCAGTGCACAAGTGACCAGGGAGCTTTTGCGACCAGGGGCTGCTAACAGGGAGTTTCGCAAGGGAGTTTGGAAGGGGAGCAGGAAGGGAGCGTGGGTCCCTTGCCGGTTCTATCTTAAACCCTTTATTCCCCTTAAAACCTATAGCCCAATCTACATTCAAAACTTCTTGCTTTAAACAACCCCTTCATTAACTAGGAGAAAATGCAGGCAGAAGCCCAGCTGCAGAGTGGGGGCTATCCAGTTTATTGCACTGAGTGTAGCATGTATGATTACCTGCTCTGTGGGCGGGTGGCATATGTGTGCATTCGGTGCAAGGAGCTCCTGGCCCTCAGAGACCACGTACGGACTCTGGAGGCAAGGGTGGTGCAACTGGAGGAGCTAAGGGAGGCAGAGAGGTATGTTGATGAGGCTTTCCGGGACACTGTAGAATTGTCCCACCTCCGGTCAGACAGCCCCTGCGCTGTTGAGGAGGATGAAAGGCCCAGGGAAGCAGAGCAGTCAATGGGAGCAGAGGGAAACCTTCCCATAGTCGGGACCCTCCTTCCAGACAGTGCTGGGGTTGCCTCTCGCACTGAGGTTACCTCTCCGGGGGAGGGAACTCCAGTTGCTAGGAAAAGGCAGGTATTAGTATTAGGAGATTCGATCATTAGAAACGTAGATAGCTGGGTTTGTGATGACCAGGAGAACCGTATGGTGACTTGCCTGCCTGGTGCGAAGGTTGCCGATCTCTCGAGGCATCTAGACAGACTTATGTATAGTGCTGGGGAGGAGCCGGTGGTCGTGGTACATATAGGTACCAATGACATAGGGAAGGGTGGGAGAGATGTCCTGGAGGCCAAATTTAGGCTGCTAGGGAAGAGACTGAAATCCAGGACCTCCATGGTGGCATTCTCAGAAATGCTCCCAGTTCCACGCGTAGGGCCAGGTAGGTAGGCCCTTCAGAGTCTCAATGCGTGGATGAGACGATGGTGTAGAGAGGAGGGGTTTACATTCATTAGGAACTGGGGAAACTTCTAGAATGCGGAGAGCCTATACAGGAAGGATGGGCTCCACCTAAACCAAAGTGGAACCAGACTGCTGGCACTAAACATTAAAAAGGTTGTAGAGCAGTTTTAAACTAGGAGATGGGGGAAAGCCGACTGCTGCAGAGGAGCATGTGGCTCGGACAGAGACTTCTCTTAGGGGAGAGTCTAATGATAGAGAATCTCCAGGTTATAGTCAGGAGCAGAGGATGGAAGAGGATAAAGTAGGGGCCAGATCAGATGATAAAAAAGAATCTGATACATCAGAAAAGGGCAGACAAATAAACAGTAACAAGTTTTTAAAGTGCTTGTACACAAATGCTAGAAATCTAAATAATAAGATGGGTGAACTAGAGTGCCTTGTGATAAAGGAGGATGTTGATATAATAGGCATCACAAAAACCTGGTGGACTGAGAGCAATCAATGGGACACAATCATTCCGGAGTACAAAATATATTGGAAGGACAGAACAGGTCGTGCGGATGGGGTGGCGGCACTATATGTGAAAGAAAATGTACAATCAAATGAAGTAAAAATCTTAAGCAAATCCGCATGTTCCATAGAATCTCTATGGATAGAAATTTCATGCTCTAATAAGAATATAACATTAGGGATCTATTATCGACCACCTGACCAGGACGGTGATAGTGATGATGAAATGCTAAGGGAAATTAGAGAGGCTATAAAATTAAGAACTCAATAATAGTGGGGGATTTCAATTATCCCCATATTGACTGGGAACATTTCACTTCAGGACGAAATGCAGAGATATAATTTCTCGATACCTTAAATGACTGCTTCATGGAGCAGCTGGTACGAGAACTCACAAGGGGAGAGGCAACTCTAGATTTAGTCCTGAGTGGAGTGCAGGAGCTGGTCCAAGAGGTAACTATAGCAGGACCGCTTGGAAATAGTGACCATAATACAATAGCTTTCAACATCCCTGTGGTGGGAAGACCATCTCAACAGCCCAACACTGTGGCATTTAATTTCAAAAGGGGGAACTATGCAAAAATGAGGGGGTTAGTTAAACAGAAGTTAAAAGGTAATCTGACTAAAGTGAAATCCCTGCAAGCTGCATGGGCGCTTTTTAAAGACACCATAATAGAGGCCCAACTTCAATGTATACCCCAAATTAAGAAACACAGTAAAAGAACTAAAAGAGAGCCACCGTGGCTTAACAACCATGTAAAAGAAGCAGTGAGAGATAAAAAAGACTTCCTTTAAAAAGTGGAAGTCAAATCCTAGTGAGACAAATAGAAAGGAGCATAAATGCTGCCAAATTAAGTGCAAGAATGTAATAAGAAAAGCCAAAGAGGAGTTTGAAGAACGGCTAGCCAAAAACTCCAAAGGTAATAACAAAATGTTTTTTAAGTACATCAGAAGCAGGAAGCCTGCTAAACAACCAGTGGGGCCCCTGGATGATCGAGATACAAAAGAAGCGCTTAAAGACGATAAAGTCATTGCGGAGAAAGTAAATGGATTCTTTGCTTCGAGTCTTCACGGCTGAGGATGTTAGGGAGATTCCCAAACCTGAGCCGGCTTTTGTAGGTGACAAATCTGAGGAACTGTCACGGATTGAAGTGTCACGAGAGGAGGTTTTGGAATTAATTGATAAACTTAACATTAACAAGTCACCGGACCAGATGGCATTCACCCAAGAGTTCTGAAAGAACTCAAATGTGAAGTTGCGGAACTGTTAACTAAGGTTTGTAACCTGTCCTTTAAATCGGCTTCTGTACCCAATGACTGGAAGTTAGCTAATGTAACGCCAATATTTAAAAAGGGATCTAGAGGTGATCCCGGCAATTACAGACTGGTAAGTCTAACGTCTGTACCAGGCAAATTAGTCGAAACAATAGTTAAGAATAAAATTGCCCGACACATAGAAAAACATAAACTGTTGAGCAATAGTCAACATGGTTTCTGTAAAGGGAAATCGTGTCTTACTAATCTATTAGAATTCTTTGAAGGGGTCAACAAACATGTAGACAAGGGGGATCCTGTGGACATAGTGTACTTAGATTTCCAGAAAGCCTTTGACAAGGTCCCTCACCAAAGGCTCTTATGTAAATTAAGCTGCCATGGGATAAAAGGGAAGGTCCTTTCATGGATTGAGAACTGGTTAAAAGAGAGGGAACAAAGGGTAGGAATAAATGGTAAATTCTCAGAATGGAGAGGGGTAACTAGTGGTGTTCCCCAAGGGTCAGTCCTTGGACCGATCCTATTCAACTTATTCATAAATGATCTGGAGAAAGGGGTAAACAGTGAGGTGGCAAAGTTTGCAGATGATACTAAACTGCTCAAGATAGTTAAGTCCAAAGCAGACTGTGAAGAACTTCAAAAAGATCTCACAAAACTAAGTGACTGGGCAACAAAATGGCAAATGAAATTTAATGTGGATAAATGTAAATTAATGCACATTGGAAAAAATAACCCCAACTATACATACAATATGATGGGGGCTAATTTAGCTACAACAAGTCAGGAAAAAGATCTTGGAGTCATCGTGGATAGTTCTCTGAAGATGTCCACACAGTGTCAAGAGGTGGTCAAAAAAGCAAACAGGATGTTAGGAATCATTAAAAAGGCGATAGAGAACAAGACTGAGAATATATTATTGCCCTTATATAAATCAATGGTATGCCCTCATCTCGAATACTGCGTACAGATGTGGTCTCCTCATCTCAAAAAAGATATACTGGCACTAGAAAAGGTTCTGAAAAGGGCAACTAAAATGATTAAGGAGGAGAGATTAAAGAGGCTAGGACTCTTCAGCTTGGAAAAGAGGAGACTAAGGGGGAATATGATAGAGGTATATAAAATCATGAGTGATGTGGAGAAAGTGGATAAGGAAAAGTTATTCTTTACTTATTCCCATAATACAAGAACTAGGGGTCATCAAATGAAATTAATAGGCAGCAGGTTTAAAACAAATAAAAGGAAGTTCTTCTTCATGCAGCGCACAGTCAACTTGTGGAACTCCTTACCTGAGAAGGTTGTGAAGGCTAGGACTATAACAGAGTTTAAAAGAGAACTGGATAAATTCATGGTGGATAAATCCATTAATGGCTATTAGCCAGGACGGGTAAGGAATGGTGTCCCTAGCCTCTGTCTGTCAGAGGATGGAGATGGATGGTAGGAGAGAGATCACTTGATCATTGCCTGTTAGGTTCACTCCCTCTGGGGCACCTGGCATTGGCCACTGTCGGTAGACAGGATACTGGGCTAGATGGACCTTTGGTCTGACCCGGTACGGCCTTTCTTATGTTCTTATGTATTACCAGTATATGATTAGTTTCTATAATCATATATGCTATAATTGAATATTTTCAGTTTTTATTTCCTGTTCCATTCTTTGCACATCATAATATTTTGTTTGCTTTTGTGACCTTTATTTACTATTCTGTTGGTACGTTCAAAGAATTCCAGAACCAAGTTTGGTTTGTCCCTTTTGTATCATATTTTGTGATTGCCTCTTCTGTATTGTTTCAGTTAATTTACTTGTTAGTCCCTTTACTATCTAGCAATCTAATTGAGCCACTGATTCTCTGAACTCTTGTGCTTATGATAGAATTAAATAATTTCTTATTTGTTTTTCTGTCTTTGGTTATTTGCTCTTCAAATTCCTTCTTAGGCCTCCCAAATTTCCAATTTACATTTTACATGCCATAATTTTTTTCCTTTTTATTTGCTTATCTTGGGTTGGATTTCCATTTCCAAGGATACCTGTTTGGCTAGAATAATCTCTTGTATTTCCTGTCTGACATTTTATCATGTAAAATCATTCCTGAAGAACCAACAATTTCCCTGTGTTACCTGAATGCTTTTAATAACTAAATATTGTATTCTCTTTAGCCATGTGGGTACTTACTGAAAGGGAAGAAGGAGAATTACATAAGGGACAGGGAAACTAGATTGAGAGTCACCCAAGCACAGCTGAGGCACCTTGTCTCTTTCAATTGGTAATCCCTGGGTTCTGCTCTGTGCATGTGCATAGTGGGTCAGTTCTGGCAATGCCCTGTCATGTTGTCCTTCAAAGTTGAAAGCATAATAACACTAACACTAATATGACTCAAAAGCTTTTCCTGAGCACAGTGTAGCCGACATTAACCATATTTTGGCAAGCAAACTGCAACATAGGTGAATCCAGAGGCTCATAAGCAAATGAAGGAAAGCATTCACCAAGTATGATTTTTTTCTTGTCAATTTTAGTTACTTTTATAAATCTGTGTCTTAGAAAATCATCCAGCTTGGCCTGAATATTTCTTGGAAACCTAAGTTTCACCCAGTCCCAACAAACTTTTGTTTATTAGTCCAGGATTTATAGTTTTCAGAAAAAAATAAATTATGTTAGGTACAGGAGGTTTTCTGCCAGACTTTGGAATATCTTCTTGTCTCTGACTGGGCTGAAATTTTCAATATTAATGCTATAATTGGCTTCAGCCTAGGAGCAGTAACTCTGCTGGTTCTGAGCTCCCCATCCAAGACTTTCATATTCAAAGCAATGTTTACATAGTGGCTGAACTTACTCAGCAAATATAATTCAGAACAATGAGACACTCCATGTGAGTAGCATGGAGGAATGGGTGTTGGTGGTTAAATGTAGGAAACTGAGTCACCCATTTAGGCTTAATCAATTTTTGCCTTTATTTATACAATTTCAGACAGAATTATTGTCAGTTACAGTGTCTGGACATACATTTATGCCAGATAATAACAGACAAGATGGAATTGGTAAATGGGCTAAAATTACTGCATTCCGGGGCAGTGGAAAGTCCTTCCACCTTCCATGATGGTTGCCCGTCCTCTGATCTCCTGGTCTGGACCTTCAGTCCTGTCCTTCAGTTTCTAGTCCAGTGTTTCTCCAGTTTGGACCCACATTCACTTGGATTTTTATATATTTTCACATTTTGCATTGCTCAACTTTTCTCCAGTCAGTGTCTAAGACATTACCTATTGATTTTTTAATGTAAACCATACATTACACATGCACAAGCTTTAGTTACCCAATTTCTGCATTTTTCCTGATAGTTATGCAGTTTCTGGGTCATGTTGTTCTCTATCATCCTGTTCACAGAAAAGGGATTTTTTTATTTATCATTATATGCTTGTGTACCTCTTACTTACATCTTCCAACATGACACATTACTTATCTTGCCAGCAATAATATCATTTTAAACAAATCAGCAATTTATATAAAGGAAAAACTGGCAGTAACACACTCATGCCAGGCAAGGACTTGTCCTAAGTGTTACCTTATCTATAAAAACAACGAGGCATCCGGTGGCACCTTAAAGACTAACAGGTGCCCCCGGATGCCTCGTTGTTTTTGTGGATACAGACTAACACCTTGATACCTTATAGTCAGTTGCTATCCATAATTACTAATTATTAAAATATAGCTTTCAAACCTTTTAATGTTACCATTAGCAATCCTTCATTTTTATTTCAGTATATTTATATTATCCTGTTCTACCCTTTAATCTGTTAGACAGGGTGGGGGAGTTTGGAGAACACACTACGATTCTTTGATGTCATCTTTTTTTATTTTCTGCAAAAAATAGGTTTGTCAGGAAATTTTTATTATTCAAAGTCCGAAACCTGTATATTGCCAAATCTTGTCAGTGTTTTTTTTTCCTTTTACGCATTTTGAGGTGTTTCTCTTTCTGGGCCTTGATATTCAGTTGCTTTTATTGGTACCCCAATATGCGGTAGGGCAAGGCATGGGAACGGCACTGGGACTGTTCTTAAAGCACAGCAGAGCATGTGTTTTAAAATTAAGCATACTCCAAACTTCAGAATTTGAACTACTTAACTGTGTAATCATTTTTGATAGGATTGGCACTTATACACGTGTCGTCCGCTTGGATTCAATTCTTTGCTCAGGAGTAATTGGAGTGTGGGAGGGAGAACAGGGAGTAAATTATAGCATCCTGTTTTTTCAGTGCCAGATCCCAGGGTAAGTTAAAGCTGCAGTCGGGCAACTTTAACTGATGCTGATGCAGCTGTGAGGTCCTCAAGGACATTATGCCAGTAGGAAGCACCCCTAGTGAAGTTTTACTTCACCACACCCCATGCCCTCCCATCTTCTTCCCTTATGTACCCCCTTCCTTCTGGCCTCTTCTTCCATCCCCCCAACTCTTATGCTAGATGGCACATCTGGCATAGGAGGCAGCAGAACCACCTCAACCTGCTTAACACCAGAGAAGATTGCTCTTATAGAGGGCACTTTCTCCTAGGAGAATCTCTAGCAGCTTTAGTTCTCTTTGTGCTTCTTACCCAGTGCAAAGTGAACTTAGCAAATAGGAGAATTCATTCCATTGAGTTCCCTGGAACTATCTGCATCAGTAAGAGCTATCAGTATCAGTAAGAGTTGCAGAATGGACCTTACATTTACAAATTTATTATAACTGACATACCACTGGAAAAATTCCTTGATTTTCTCACTCAGTGATTGGGCAATCCAAAAGGAGAGTAGCAGAGCCTCTGCCAGATATCACAACAGTGCTGGGACCCAGTAACAGGAGAAAAGTTTATGAGATCCACAATTTAAATGTGAAATGACATTTCAACAATCACATGATTTGTGTTACGTTTTAGAGATAAATTAAGGGCTTGTTATTACTGCAGTGCTAGCTCGAATTATCTACACCAAGTTAACACTTCTTGAGTTAGCCTAGCTCAAATGAGAGTGGTCACACAGCAAAATAACATAGCATGTGCATTAGCAGTGGAGAGTAGCTGAATCTCCACTGCATTATAGCATCTGTTATACCCCACATTCCCAATAGGCCAACTAGCTTGAGTTTAAAGCACCACTTAACTTGAGTTCGAGATTTGCGTGTGAGGGAAGGAGACAAGTTGGGGGGACATGCAAGTTAAAAATGCAGTGAAGACATATCCTCAGTCAATTGTGTCCCATGCCAGAACACTCTAAAAAGATGTTTTGGGGTGCCTGTGTGTGGCATAGAGCAAGTTTCTACAGCAAGAAAGTAGAGTCTTTTACTGAATCTACTCCTTAAATTCTAACTGAATCATTGACATTATATTGAAATACACTTAGGAAGGTATTATTTAATGACACATCTTAATATAACATATGAGCATGATTCCATTACATTTATTTGGCACAAAAGATATTTTTTATAGAAAATTAATTTAACTAAGTTGGTAAGAATAAATTAAAACACATACAATGTATTTACAGTAGATTATTTATAGGGCTGTCAAGCGATTAAAAATTAATCGTGATTAATCATGCGATTAAAAAATTAATCACTGGGGTTTTTTGTACATAATTCTACATTTGTAAGTTATACTTTCATGACAGAGATTGCACTACAGTACTTGTATTAGGTGAATTGAAAAATACTATTTCTTTTGTTTATAATTTTTATAGTGCAAATATTTAGAATAAAAAATAATATACACTTTGATTTCAGTTATAACACAGAATACAATATATATGAAAATGTAGAAAAAACATCCAAAATATTTAATAAATTTCAATTGGTATTCTATTGTTTAACAGTGTGATTAAAACTGTGGTTATTCATGATTGTTTTAATCATGATTAATTTTTTTGAGTTAATCGCGTGTGTTAACTGCGATTAATCGACAGCCCTAATTATTTACCTTTTGATCTTTCAAACAATTGTATTTTAAAGATAGTTTACTAGTGTGGCTTAGTTTTGGTTCAGCAAATGCTATCCTAAAATATTTGAAAGAAATGCTATACATAAACAAGGCAAGCACACAGAACTGCTGATTTTCACAGCAGTGGAATTCTGTCAATGAAGTGAAGCTTAATGTTATTAAACCATAATTAAGCACTTGAAGTGTAGTCTTTTACACTTGCTAATCTTGGTGACTGTTTACATGCTACTGTTTGTTAAATGGCAAAGTTTATTGATTTGGCAAATTCAGTATTGCATTGTATATTTCCATTCAATCTGTGTTCCTACATATGGTTCAGCATTTTTAAATGTCAACCACAAAGTATTATTGATCTGTAATTAAAAGTGCAGATACAAATTAGCATAGTAGAAGTTTACGGTCATTAGTACTAGTACTGTTAGGCAATTATTTAGCTTGTTTTAGCATCTCTTTCTTTTCAGGTATTGACATATAGTATGATACCACCTGAACATTTTTATTTTGCTAAAAAGGCAAGTTTAATGATCACCAAACCCTGGCATTTTAGTGGAGTGTTGATACCAGGATTATGTTGTATTTCCTGACATTAATTTTCTCTGAAGGGTTTTCTCAGAGGGTGGAATAATGAAAAAAAAAATTACTAAATATTGGAAGTGCACCTCCAACCCACAGGTGCTTGTGTGTTTCAGGTCCCCTTCTCTGCTGATACCCAGAGGATAGCTGGAGGGCTGTAACAACTCATATCCTTTGTGGATTGGCACAGAGGGGGACCCATAAAACACATTCACTGTTGGGTTACAAACCAATTATCCAATATACATTTGCTGTATGAAATCAGATTTTGCTTTTCCTGTATCAACATTGATTTTCTTCTGCTATTTGGGATGAAGATACCTTAATGGAAAACACACCACAGAGTATATTTTCTTTTTCCTCTTATAGCACTTTGTCGTTTTGGATTTATATGTATTCTTGGATAATTCTCTAATGTAAAAATTGCAATTGTTAATAGATTAGAAAACTTTTTCATTATAAGTGGCTGATTCATTTCCAGATCAGATCAGTAACAACTGGATGTTATTAACAACTCTTTGGTGGTTGAGGTAAGAGAATTTAATGATCTCCAGTCCCCACTCAAAAAGTGGCTGAAACACCACTATAATTAGTAGTAATTAGTACTTGTTGGCAGTTGGACATACTGGAGTAAAGTGGCTTTAAAAATTACTATGTGTTTGCTGGAATTGATCAAGGATACCAGATGACTTGAGAACAGGATTGATTGTACCTCTCTGGATGGGTAAAGATGCTGCAAATGATCCAAACACCTATCAGGATATCACCTTTTAAAGTCAGCATCTTAAAGTCCTTGAGAGGGTTTTAGAGGCAAGGCTGAGGAGCAAGATGTGGGTAGATATATAGGAGAGGTGCAACATGGCTTTAGGTGGGGAAGGAATACTATAGATGCAATATTAGCAATAAGAGAATTTTGAAAGAATGTTAAATGGAGGGTGTAATTGCTATATAGCATTTATTCCTTGTGAAAACACATATGAGTCAGTTCTTTAGGACTTGGCATTTGGAGTACTGAGATAGATGGGAGGAGAACTTCAAGGAGAGGAGGTGATAGAGGAGCTGTATTGAGGGCCAAGAGCTAAGCTAGTAGCAATACATAGAATTTTGAAGAGTTTGGAGGTGACAGTAGGATTAAGATGGGGCAGCATGCTGAGTCCACTTCTCTTTATCCCAGTTATGGAGTTAATTAGCAGGAGAATCAAGCCTGTGGAGACACAAAGAAAACTAATGGGTCCTGATGATCTGGCTCTTTTGGCTGATAGCAAAGTAGAATTAGTAAATATGAATGGGCATTGGTAATCAGAGAGGTCATCTGTGTTTGAAGACTATGGTTTGAAGGTAAACACAAAGAAAACTGAAATTATGCAAGTAGGGAAAGTGGAAGAAAAGCTGTTGATTGACATTTCTGGGAGGAGATGAATCAGAAGAAAGGATGTGTGTACTTGTGAATTATACTTAGTGTCATCACAGCGAGAATTGGAGAATTTAAAAGAAGAATCCAATGTGCATGGGTGGCAGTGAAAAAGTTGGCAAGAGTACTATGGGACTGGCAGTTAAGTAACAAACTGAAAGGAAAAGCGTATGCTGCATGTGCTTGTCCCTGCCTGCTCTATGGTTTGGAAATGGTGGGTCTTATGGAGATGGAAGAAAAAAAGATACAGAAAGAAAATAATATACTGAGGAGAATGGCAGGCAAGTGGAGTGTAGATGGAATGTGCATTCAAGAAATTAGAGGGAAGAAGAACTTTGAATTCTCAGTGCTGATTGTGCACATTTGAGGTGGGCTGGACATGTGATAAGAATGGGAGAAGAATGACCAGCAAAGAAAGCATGGGAGGAAGAGGACAGCAAGAAAGAATATGGAAGACTGAGGATACAATGGAAAGAGAAGTGTGAAGCAAAAAGATACCATCAAGATGTGACTTAAATATCATAATCTTGCTGATATATTTGACAAAGGAAATGTGGACACCCTGCCCTGCACTGGAGGTATGACTATTTTATCTACCTCCAGCCCAGAGCTGAGATTACTTTCGACTGTATATATGCCCTCTCTGAACCAGAGCTGCAGGGTCTTTGGACCTATCTGCAGAAGAATCTGCAGAAGGGATTCATCGATCCATCCTTGTCTCGGGCAGAAATTCTAATTTTATTTGTTAAGAAGAAGGATGGGTCCTTGAGGGCCTACACTGATTTTTTGGGCACGCCAAAAGGTGACGGGAACCACTATCCTCTCACTCTCATTCATGGGGTCTTAGACTGTATACACTCACATTTTTACAAAACAAGTTCTGTGGAGGGCCTAGAATCTGGTATGAGTGTGAAAGGGAGATGAATGGAAGGCCACTTTCCACATTCAGCATGGCCAGTTTCAGCAACGTGACATGCTATTCGACCTGTACATTGCCCTTGCAACCTCCAGCACTTTATTAATAAATATCTTCCAGGACATGGGGGCCTGATTCATTAATATTTACCTTGATGACATCCTTATTTTCTTGGATGACCAAGCACATACAAAGCACGTTATAACCAGCACATACGAAGCATCTTGGAAAGACTTCACCCGAAACACCCGCATACCAACCTAGAGAAATGTCAGTTTGACCAGCACTCAGTGGTGTTTCTGTGTTTCTAGCAACCAATGTAAGATGGCAGCCATCACAGACTTGATGGCACCAAAATATATCTGTGGAATACAGTGCTTCCTGGACTTTGACAATTTCTACAGGTGATTTATCAAGGGATTCTCCAGCTTGATTGCCCCTATCACCACTCTCCTACAGAAAGGATCCCAAGTTTTTTTGGTCCCCAGAAGCACATGCTGCATTTGATCATCTAAAGCAGAATTTTGTCACAATCCCCACCTTAATTCACCCTGACCCAGCTAGATCTTTTAGAGGCAGATGCTTCGAACTTTGTGCTGGGAGCAATCTGTAGACTGTTTCCAAGGTCATCTTTATCCTTGTGCCTTCAATTCATGCAAACTTATCTCACCAGAGTAGCACTATGATATTCTAGATAAAGAGTTATTGGCCATTAAAGTGGCCTGTGAGGAGTGATGGCAACTCTTTGAAAGTGCTAAATTCTCAGTTAAAGTTCTTACTAGGGCTGTCAATTAATCATGGTTAACTCACGCAATTAATTAAAAAAAAATGTATCATGATTAATTGCACTGTTAAACGATAGAATACCAGCTGAAATTTATGAAATATGTTGGATGTTTTTCTACATTTTCAAATATATCTATTTCAGTTATAACACAGAATACAAAGTGTACAGTGATAACTTTATATTATTTTTTATTATAAATATTTGCACTGGAACAGTGATAAACAAAAGAAATAGTATTTTTCAATTCACCTCATACAAGTACTGTAGTGCAGTATCTTTATCATGAAAGTGCAACTTACAAATATAGGGTTTTTTGTTACATAAATGCACTCAAAAACAAAACAATATAAAACTACAAGTCCACTCAATCCTACTTCTTGTTCAGCCAATCGCTAAGAGATAATGCTGTCCACTTCTTAATTACATCACCTGATTCGCATGGCACTCTTGTAGCTGGCATTGCAAGATATTTATGTGCCAGATGCACTAAAGATTCATCTGCCTCTGCATACTTTGGCCATTGTTCCAGAGGACATGCTTCCATGCTGATGATGCTTGCTAAAAAAATAATGCGTTAATTAAATTTGTGACTGAACTTCTTGGGGAAGAATGGTATGTCTTCTGCTCTGTTTTACCCACATTCTGCCATATATTTCATGTTATAGCAGTCTTGAATGATGACCCAGCACATATTGTTCGTTTTAAGAACACTTTCACTGCAAATTTGACAAAATGCAAAGAAGATACCAATGTGAAATTTCTAAAGATAGCTAAAGCACTTGACCCAAGATTTAAGAATCTGAAGTGCCTTCCAAAATCTGAGAGGGATGAGGTGTGGAGCATGCTTTCAGAAGTCTTAAAAGAGCAACATTCTGATGTGGAAACTACAGAACCCAAACCACCAAAAAAGAAAATCAACCTTCTGCTGGCGGGATCTGAATCATGATGATGAAAATGAACATGCATCGGTCTACACTGCTTTGGATAGTTATCAAGCAGAACCCATCATCAGCATGGACGCATGTCCCCTGGAATGGTAGTTGATGCATAAAGGGACATATGAATCTTTTGTGCATCTGGCATGTAAATATCTTGCAACCCTAGCTACAACAGTGCCATTCAAACACCTGTTCTCACTTTCAGGTGACATTGTAAACAAGAAGCAGGCAGCATTATCTTCTGCAAATGTAAACAAATTTGTTTATCTGAGTGATTGGCTGAACAAGAAGTAGGACTGAGTGGACTTGTAGGATCTAAAATTTTACATTGTTTTATTTTTCAATGCAGGTTTGTTTGTTTTTTTATACATAATTCTACATTTGTAAGTTCAACTTTCATAATAAAGAGATTCCACTACAGTACTTGTATTAGGTTAATTGAAAAATACTATTTATTTTGTTATTTACAATGCAAATATTTGTAATAAAAAATAAAGTGAGCACTGTACACTTTGTATTCTGTGTTGTAATTGAAATTAATATATTTGAAAATGTAGAAAACGTCCATGATTAATTTTTAACAGTGCAATTAATCATGCAATTAATCATGATTAATTTTTTAAATTGTGATTTTTTTTTGACAGCTCTAGTTCTTATCAATTATAAGAATCTGGAATTCATAAAGAAGTCCTGCTGGTCCCTCTCTTTTACAAGCTTCAATTTCATGGTCACCTACCAGCCAGAAACAAGGAAGGGGAAGGTGGATGCATTATCCTTAAAGATGAGTATTGTGAACCTGGCATGGAAACCCCATCCATGATCCTAAAATCCTTCAATTTTATTTCTGGTAATGCAGTTCACAACCTGATATCCTCCATCCAATCGCTGCTGCTCAACGATCCTTTAGTAATTCAAATTCATTGGGCTTTGTGGTTGAGGGCCCGCCCAGGCTCTAAGTCCTAAGATTCTGCCATGACGCTCCTCTGGCAGGCCACTTCAGCTGGTTCAAGATCCAGGACTTGGTGTCTAGAAACTTTTGGTGGCCAGCACTGCATGTTTCCAAAGTGACTTACATGATGTCCTGTGATCTCTGCATTAGCATGACAGCCCCCCATGTGAGACTGCTTGGTCTCCTCCAGCCCTTGCCCACCCCATCTCAGCCATGGGCCATCACTT
This sequence comes from Malaclemys terrapin pileata, assembly GCF_027887155.1. Taxonomy (NCBI): domain Eukaryota; kingdom Metazoa; phylum Chordata; order Testudines; family Emydidae; genus Malaclemys; species Malaclemys terrapin. The sequence goes on from NC_071506.1 coordinate 167,253,477, forward strand.
CCATGGACTGTATCATGGAACTCCTGCCTACACAAGGACACACCATGATTCTTAGTAGTTGTGGATCCCTTAACAAAGATGGCATATTTTGTACAATGATAGGGTTTCCCCACTGCCCGAGACACAGCCCGACTTTGAAGACATCTTTTACATCTATGGATTACCAATGAGCATAGTGTCTGATCCAGTTCAGTTCTCATTTCTGACAGGAATTACTGTCTGTCCTGGAAATTGAAGCCCATACCGTGACTGCTTACTACCCAAACACCAGCAGTCATACAGAATGGGTCAATCAGGGCCTGGAGCAGTACATAATGTTTTCTCAGTTATCACCAGGACAATTGGCTGTTGCTGATCCCCAATATCAAATTTGCCTGCAACAATACCATGGACATCTCAACCCAACAGACCCCACTTTTTTGTGCTTATTATGGGCTCCATCTTTGCTTTCGCCCCAAGGTCCCCACTGAGTCTCCAATGCTCACCATTGCTGACCTCACCACTTCCATCCAACAGGGGTACCAAAAGCTTAAATGCCAGTTAGAAGATACTAAGGCAGCATACACATGGTTCACATAGTACCACATATACACATAGTATTGATACCATCAGTTGGCCCCCAGCTTCACAGTATGGGATAAGGTCTAGCTGTCTGCCCAGACCCTTGGATCTACTCACCCAACCACGAAGCTGTACTTGGGGCTCTTTCAAATTACAGAAAGGATTAGCCTGGTAATATTCAGGCTACAGCTACCAGAATCCCTTAAGGTCCACTGCATATTTCCCTGTTGAAGCCACATACTGAGAATCCCTTCCCACATATACCATTACTGATAATCTTTCAGGAGCAAGAAGCATACATGATTCAGCCAATACTGGACTCCTGCTGACGACGGGGAGGATAGCAATACCTAATTAATTGGGAAGGAGATGGTCCAGACAAATGCAGATGGGAACCTGAGGAACACATCCAAGCCCTGGACCTCCTGCATGCTTTTCAACATGACTATCCTGAGAAACCAAGTCCCGAGGATCATGCCCATAATATGATTGGCATTTTGTAACACAGGAAGATATGGCCTCTAGCCAAAATACTTTACATTCAAAGGTCATGTCTACACTTACAAGCTTGCAGCAGCACAGCTGTACTGATACAGATGTACTGTTGGAAGATCGCTCATGTAGCCGTGTTATGCCAACAGGAGAGAGCTCTCCCATCAACCTAATAAAATCAGCTCAATGATTGGTGGTAGCTATGTTGGTGGGAGAGCGTCTCTTGCTGACATAGCACTGTGAACATAAGTGCTTAGGGCTGGTAAAATTTATGTTGCTCAGGGGGGTGTTTTTTTACTCCCCTGAGCAACAAAATTTTTGCCAGCATAAGTGCTAGTGTAGACATAGCTTAAGTAAAGAAGCTACACACGGGATGGGGAGCAGGATACAATCAGAGCACGGATTCTAAAATAGTGTTATGAGTTGAGTGAAACCTTGTTATGGGATTGAGGTTAATAGGTGTGAACTCTCCCTTTAATTTATATAACTGTAAATCTAAGCCCCACCTAAGAAAAAAGGAGTATTTGAATCCACCCAGGAGATTTTACTGAGTCTTGTGTGTGTATGTTTGTGTTTATGTGGAAAGGCAGAGCACAAAGAAACTGAAGAATACACAAGAAATACTGGAAAAGAGAGACCGTGTAAAGAAGAAATTGAGTGCATACTGACTGATCTTGGAAGAAACCAGGGGAGAAGTTTTTGGGTTGGGGTGCAGGTGGAAAAGAGTGCTTTCAGTGCTTGTGAGCAAAAGGAGCTGTTCCTGCTATTTGTTTCCCTCTGTGGTCAGAGACACAGGACTTTGTACATTCTTTGTAAATTAAATTGCATCAGAGAAATACCTGGCTACCAGCAATTTCTATTCCCATCTGGAACGCCCTTGGGGTCCCAAACCTTGATTACCACTTGGGTCAAAAGGGGCAAAAACAGAAACAAATGCCAAGATTAAGCATTTTGAGTAAAACTAAAAAAAAAAAAAAATCTTCAAATGTGACTATGGACAAAGAACATTTTAAGTGTTAACTGGAAATTTGTGAAGCCCTTTGCGGTATATTGATAAAAGAATATATTTCGTCAAAAAATAATTATGGCAATCAATCTACTGAGCATGCTCTTTGCCAACAATGTAGAACAATATTTTTTTCATCCCTGTTGGATTTGGATTATGGGAACTAATAAATTGCCATATCCTACTCAACTCCAAAACATTTTTCAAGGTCATTAGTATTTATTCATGGACTTTGGTGAAACTAAGAAATTTTTAGATTCCTTATTGGGAACAGGAAGTAAGAAAATATCTGCTTTGTTTAGTCAAAAACAATTTAACAAATAAATCTTACTTCCTGCATTTCTAATCAATTTCACAGTATGCTGTTGATTTCTCCTTGCCATATGTAATAAAGGTCTGTCTTCCTTAGGCTTTAATACTATACCATTGTTTTGGAGACTGGAAATTTTAATATGAAGCTGTTTGTTTTATGTGAAATTCACATGAGCCAGTGGATGGCGGTCCTGCAAGGTTTCATACTTCAGTTGTGCCTTAGGCACTCAAGTACATAGCCCAAGCAGCTGGGTCTGATGCTGGTGAGAACACACAGGAGGAAAAAAGAGGAATCTTCTCCCACACCACAGAGGAGTTGCAAAGCCCCTTTGTAGAGCTTACTGTAGTCCAATTACAGGAATAGATGTAACCTCTGTTGACCCTTGCAGGGCAATGTGAGAAAGAGGAGTGGATCCATTGGGCTCATCCCAGTTTGTTCTATCTGCTCATGCTATCACATCCAGTCCCTGTCCATTGTCCATGGAGTGCAGCTCTGCCCTGGGCAGGGATGGCACACTCTACATAGCCTTACCTCAATCCTTGCTCACTGAAAGCACCCCAGTCCTGAGAGGAGCGTCAGATGCCTTGGTGGCAAGTGCAGGACTTGCCCTTTAGTGAATAATAATTTTCTAGTATTTTTCCTTTCTTTTCCTTTACATCTCCAACTGTGGACAGCAGGGATCTTGTGGCATTATGTTTTGGTTTTAATTCAATTTCCCTAGCACTGAATGGACCAGCTTTGTGCATTTATTATTACTTTATATAAAGTTCTTTCAAATATATTAAAAATATATAAACATGTTACGCTTTTTAAGGTTTAGAATACTGATTTATTTTTCCAGGTTACAGACCATCTGTGAAAAAACAATTCAGTGAAATCTGTGCTTTGGGTAATTATTCAAAGATGTCTCAGTCGAGTTTTTTACCCAAAGTATGCTAATTGCATATTATATTTATGTAGTAAAACTTTTCAGAATTTATTATATTTTTATTTCCTTTTTACAAGTGGAATTGTAAAAAAAAAATACATTTATTTATCTAGGTTAAATGCTTTGGTAAAACCTTTTGAACAGAATCTTGTTACTTTAGTAAAACACACACACACACACATACAGAGAGAGAGAATATCATGACAAGCACTTCCACTGTAATAGTAACCTTTCCATAGACTTTCCAACTTGTCTAGTCTTCCTTGAAGGTCGATTGGGTTTTCAACTCTGTTATCTGCTAGGTGTTTGATGGAGTGGTCCAGATAACAGAGGAGAGAGCAAAGGAAAAAGAATTTTTTGAAGATCAAAAGTGGCTGTTCATTTTGTTATCTGACCCTATCTGTTGTCATAGTAACAGGTTTCTTTTAACCTCTGCCATCAGATGATTTGTCTCTATCTGTTATGAATTATACTTTTACTGAGTAGCTGTTGGTAAATCATAAAGTGAGCACCATGTTTTTCAGTTTCCTACTGCAGTATTGAGCGATGTAAGATGAACTCCATTTTCTAATTAAAGGATTTAAATATTACCCTTTTTCAAAGCATTTAAACTGCTATCCTAATTTAACAAATAAGATAAAACATTCAAAGTGGATATGAAGTAACTCTAGTTCTAGCATTTACAGCAAATAAGTGACAACCCATGATAAAATCCTGAAAAGAGACAAGCACCTGCAGCTCCCATTGGAAGTTACTCATCAGTGCTCAGAGCCTCTCAGAATTTTTATACCCAAAACCTCAGGGCCAGATTGTGACTGGCCTTCCATGGTGTGCAGAAGAAGCCCCTTCTCTGGCATGGTGTGCATAAGGACTCATCACTATAGCAGTTTCTGTTCACACTGCCTTTGAATATTGTTAGGAGATAGATATTCAGGCCTGTCTGTAAAGGCCTATACTTTAAGAATGTACATGTGTCAAGGCTGTATCCCCACTTTGAACTTTAGGGTACAAATGTAGGGGCCTGCATGAAAACTTCTAAGCTTAACTACCAGCTTAGCTCTGGTCCCGCTGCCACCATTTCCAATGGATTCCCTCCCTGGGAAGCCTTTAAAAACCTTTCACCAATTCCCTGGTGAATACAGATCCAAACCCCTTGGATCTTAAAACAAGGAGAAATTAACCATTCCCCTCCTTCCTCCCACCAACTCCTGGTGAATACAGTTCCAACCCCCCCTGGGATCTAAAACAAGGAGAAATTAACCATTCCCCTCCTTCCTCCCACCAACTCCTGGTGAATACAGTTCCAACCCCCCCTGGGATCTAAAACAAGGAGAAATTAACCATTCCCCTCCTTCCTCCCACCAACTCCTGGTGAATACAGATCCAACCCCCTTGGATCTAAAACAAGGAAAAATCAATCAGGTTCTTAAAAAGAAGGCTTTTAATTAAAGAAAAAGGTAAAAATCATCTCTGTAAAATCAGTATGGAAATTTACCTTACAGGGTAATCAAACTTAAAGAGCTCAGAGGACTCCCCTCTAGTCTTAGGTTCAAAGTACAGCAAACAAAGATAAACACTCTAGTAAAAGGTACATTTACAAGTTGAGAAAACAAAGGAAAACTAACACGCCTTGTCTGGCTATTTACTTACAAGTTTGAAATAGGAGAGACTTGTTTAGAAAGATGTGGAGAACCTGGATTGATGTCTGGTCCCTCTCAGTCCCGAGAGCAAACACACAACCAAAAAAAGAACACAAACAAAAGCCTTCCCCCCCTCAAGATTTGAAAGTATCTTGTCCCCTTATTGGTCCTTTGGGTCAGATGCCAGCCAGGTTACCTGAGCTTCTTAACCCTTTACAGGGAAAAGGATTTTGGAGTCTCTGGCCAGGAGGGATTTTATAGTACTGTACACAGGACAGCTGTTACCCTTCCCTTTATAGTTATGATAACATGTATTCTTATCACTTAGCTAGTTATAGCGTTATAAAAGAGAGAATCAAAATCACTCTCTGTATGTGTAAGGGACAGTCTGAGGCTCTGTTCTTAGGCTAAGTAAGGCCTTTGGCTAAGCAGCAGAGGCAGCCATAAGCTGAGAAGTGAACTGTCACATCCTCACATTCCAAACTAGTCACATGGAAATAAGGTGCTATTGGGCTGTTAGGAATACAATTCTGTCCTGATATTCCTATCACCTCCAGAGAAAGGAAAGAGCCTAGAAAATGTAAAAGGAAACTTAGTTTGATAGAATTCTGTCTGGCAAAAACTCACTTATCAATAGCTGGGATGTGAAATCCTCGCTTCTGTATTGTTTTGTATGTTTATTTGCATGGTCTCTGTCTGGTTCTGTAATTGTTTCTGTCTGCTGTATAATTAATTTTGTTGGGTGTAAACCAATTAAGGTGGTGGAATATAATTGGTTAAATAACCATGTTACAGTATTAGGATTGGTTAGTTAAATTTCTGTAAAATGATTGGTTAAGGTATAGCTAAGCAGAACTCAAGTTTTACTATATAGTCTGCAGTCAATTAGGAAGTAAGGGGGAGAATGGGAATGGGGAATGGGGGTGGGGGAATTGGGATCATGTTTTGCTAATGGGGGGAATGGGAACAGGGACGGGAACAGGAACAGGGACATAGGCAAGGCTCTGTGGTGTCAGAGCTGGGAAGGGGGACACTAAGGAAGGAAATTGGAATCATGCTTGCTGGAAGTTCACCCCAATAAACATCGAATTGTTTGCACCTTTGGACTTCGGGTATTGTTGCACTCTGTTCATGAGAGAAGGACCAGGGAAGTGAGAGGGTGAAGGAATAAGCCCGCTAACAAATATATCCACGGTAGGAGTCCTGCCTTCAGAGTCCAGGAAGCAGTAAAACTTTGGAAGCAGGTACATCTCAACCCACAGATCCTAAAATCCTAGACAAGGTTATGAAGGTCTGTGCCTTCCATCTGACCTTTTTTCTTGCCTTTCCACTGGGAACAATGGGTCACAGACCATTCCTCCGGGTATGTTCAAAGTTTTTGTTATTTTTTCTCCATATTTCTTGACATTTTCTTTTGAAATTCAGTATTAGAAGATAGAGTAGCTGATTGTAGGTTGTAGTATCTTTCTTGTCAGCTCTGTAGGCCATACAAGATGACAGACTGAGAACTTAGGAGGCATACAATGTCAGCAAAATATCCTATGCCAGTCAACATGGGAGGCACTACCCCTGACTTGGTGAACCTTGCTCTTTCCAAAAATGCTCAAATTCCTCTTTAGAACAGAGCAGGAAAGGAATTTGGAGACAAACCACCTGGATGATTCTTACAGAACAATTTTTTCCTATTATTTCCTTATCTCACAAAAGTTAGGAGGATGGCAAGAAGGGAGATGGATCTTGATGCTATTCTAGCTCTCCACAAGCAAAGCCAGTGCACCTGAAAAATAAATTCTGTATGATAATTTATGTTCTCTACTTTCCTCAGCAAGAATGGTTTTAGATGTTTACTTCCACATCTTCAAAAGGCACCCACTCCACAGGGAGTACTGAGACTCAGGTAGGTATTGACTGGTAGTAGTGCAAGGTGCTCCCATATGCTTTTGGGATTTTCACCAAGTATCTGGCAATGTGCTGGTTTCTCAGATAAGAAAGTCAGAGTTTCAGATAACAGAATATCTATCATCATCATAGCTTGTCATTCCAAAAGTTCAGCCAACACCTAGTGTTGTCAGGTATTTTGAATAGTTCCTTGGGAGTTCAGGATATTGACAGGGGGAATGGCATAAGGCTGAGACAACAATCTATACCAGTGAGAAATCCACTTTTCAACCAGAACAAAAATTACCATTCATAGGAATGACTCTAGATTCCAAAATAGCTTTTACTTTTCTCCCACAAACTTTATTCATAGAGCTACAGAAATTGTTCATGTCAATAATGGCAAAACTGATGAGTTAATTAAGGGAGATCCTTAGATTCTTAAGGTTGATGGCTGGTAATCTTATTCACAAGGATGAGACACCTTCAGTTTTGAATCACTTTTTCAGTTTTGACCAGGGTTAGATGAGCTCACCATGGTTTTTTGTCTCCATCATATTATTAGTCAGTCCTTGATTTGGTGGACTCTTCCCCAAAATGTCCATAAGATAGTTATGTTCTTTGAAAGTGCTCCTCTTATGATAAGGACAGATGCATCCAGCTCAGAATAATGGGCTCTCCTCACACAACTGATAGCTCATACTTTCTGGAAAACAAGAGGCCTGGCTATACATACTGTCAACATGCTGCAGGTTTGGACTAAAAGGTTAGTTCTTGTGAGAAAGAAATAGTTAAAGAAAAATTATAAATATTAATTGTTAACCATTAATTGTGTTAATGAATTGTATTATGAAAGTTATAACACTCCTGTTTTTAGGAGTCATAATATGAAACCTCTCCATTTTAAGACAAATGTAAAGTGGGGAAGAACTAACCTGTTCTTTAAATTATAGACATAAAAATAGGCAAGATTATTTAATTGTGGCTTGCCTGGCACATGGGTGAGGTGTGTTAGGCCCAGACCCAAGATTGGTGGTAGGTTTATTAATGGACATTTTTAAAAAAATTATTCTGATATGTACTATAATGGAGTATAATCAAATGACTTATCCAATGAGGAGGGCAGCATCTGAAGACGGGTTCATTGGCTGAGCCCAGAATTTTTAGAATTACTGAAGGCCAATGGAATTTTTATAACTGCTGATAGAACTGCTAATTCTGAAGAGTTCCTGGTTTTGGGGAAGACTATTGAATTCAAACACTGTTGGGCTGTCAGACTGTTCCAGGATGGAGCCTAGGCCAAAGGACCAGAGGGGTATGCCCTGGGTCAATAGACTCACAGACAAGTTAGAAATCATTGGCAAAGATGAGAACTTTGCTTCGGAGGCAAGTGACACATGGAGAGAAAACTGAGTGTCCAGAACTCCAAGACTGATCACTTTGGGGAGGGGTGTCACCTGCACCTAAAGACTTGTCATAGACAAGCACATGGATGGTCTCCTACCACTAATAACCTACTGGCATCAAGCTGGGCTGAAAGAGCACTGTTGGCTGATTCTCCATGTTCAGTGCCAGCTTTCCTGAGGATCTGAAAGACAACGAGAGCTGAAAAGTTCACAAAGAACCATCTGATCAGAAATATCAAAACAGTTTCTCTTTAACAGTTGGGGTGAAGTCCTGGCTGATTAACAATATTACACTTTAAGAAACAGGTACCTGATAATGAGAAGTGAATGTGTGACTTTCTTTATGTAGTGTAGTTGCAGCCATGTTGGTGCCAGGATATTAGAGAGACAAGGTAGGTCCCACCTCTCTGAGTTTCTTTAGGATAGTTACTGAATCCACATGGAAACATTACCAGTGGAAAAATTCCAATCTTTAAGCTGAGTAAATGTTATGCTCTCTTAAGAGATCACACACCAATATATTTTGTGTATCAGAAGTTTAGGGTGGAATTTTCAGAAGTGCTCAGCATTGACTTAACTTGTCTCACATTGAAGTCAACAAGAGTTTCACCTCCTTATTCAGATAAGGATTATTTATTTATTTGTATAAGGATTGTCTGTTTGATTTTACTGCAATAATTTGAATTTGTTTCGTGATTATTTTATTGATAGATAAGGAAGATAATATGAAGCTTTGGGTAGCTATTTGATTAAGCATTTTGTGAATTTATTTTGGTTATTAATGGGTAGGTGTGATAAATAAACTTTATAAAAATTGGAAAAGTCATCTTAAATCAAAAGTTATTATTTCTTTATTTTAAACAACTATTGAATCACTCAGAACCTTGAGGCAGCTAAATAGAAGTAAATCAACCTTTTTTTTGCCACCAATTGTTCTCATACTCATGAACCAGGTCAAGAAGAAAAGTTGCTCAGCTTTTCTCAGCTACTCCTGCCCTTGAGACAGCATAGTTTTCCTCGTGGAATGCAGATGATACACGTTTTGCTTATAGCTTGTTAATTATGTTTTGTTTTATTTTTTCTTATGATTTTTTGTAATTTCAACTTCTTACTTTGGAGTATTGCCATTTGAAAGGCCTCATGGAAGAAGGGTGCTTTAAGCAGGGACTAAGAGGATGAGGATGGAAAAGAGGATGATGGAAGGATACACAACAAATGGAAGACTTTCCAAGCACAAGGAACAGGCAAGAAGATGAGTGTGAAAAGAATTAAAAGGGAGTGGTTAAATAGCTAACTTGTTCAGAGTAAAAGGATTGACTGGGGAAGGAGGAAGAAATGATAGCATGATGAAGCATGAATAACCAATCATAATCCAGTGGAGATGGACAAATATTCAGTAGTTTGTCCTTTAGTAGTTTAACTTGTTCTTAATAAAGTTTTTTTTTTAACTTCACTAATCTTCGTGGTAAACAATCACTAGTTTGAAAGAGATCCCTCATGATTTTTTATTATTCTCTGGGCTTCTTAGACTTATCTACCAAAATTGCAACTATTCAAGTGTGGGACAAACAGCTCAACAACACAGCAAAAATAAAGGCAGAGTTTGAAATGATATGGAATGATTATTTTAAAAAAAAGGTAATTTGGACTTCTTTTTTGTCCTCTTGTCCCATCCTGTGGAGGATTTCAGACAATCAGCCATTCACCAGGAAGCAAAGAATCGTGATAAACAGAGGATATATGAGGGAAGACTCCACCACCAACCCTTCAGTATCTTTTGCCTCCTCTCCTGAAATTATTGATTATTACTGGTATCTTTCTGATTCTAGATCTTTCTTTTCTCATAATACTGCCTACTGAGGGAAAAGAGAAGAAGAAAAATCCCAAAGAGGAGAGAGAATGGAATAAGGCTATGTCATACTGGAGTACTGATAAGAAATTATTTTTTATTTCATGACCCAGCACATGGTCAGGAAGCTGCAAAAGGTCATGCTCTTGTGATATGTCAAGGATCAGTATTCACTGACTGTAGAGGAGACTGTTATGTCTTCTGTTTATTTTAAAATCAAATACACATAAAATATAATAGGAACCAAAAATAATCACTCCAAACAAATACAGCTAATTAATAGAACACAAATGGAGACATTGAAGATGGAGGTCAAGGTTGATGACCCAAACACTCCAACAGATGAGAGGATTATTTTGCCTCTTATTGAACAGCTGTCAATAACTATTATCTTTGAATCTCAATGCCTTTCTGTTCACACAAGCACTTTTTGTTCTCAAAGCAGCTGAGATGGATCCATCACCTAGAGGCGGTGTTAACTGCTCCTGGTGTTTTCCATTCTCAGCTACTAGGTGGGCAACTACTACATGTGACCACAGCCTATTATGCTGACGATTATTGTTTCAGTGTTTCCCTGTATTTCCTTGTCTGTCTGTATGCCTCTGTTGTTTCTTGTCTTATATTTAATTATAACTGTATGGGCCAGGGTCTATATTTTTGTTCTGTGTCTGTCCAGCACTTAGCAGAATAGGGCTCTGGTCCATAACTAGTGCTCTTAGGCCCTACAGTAATTATTTATTATTGTTATTAATAATAATTAATAAAAGCTCTGTCAGTAGCATCCTGGATGTCCAGGTGTCCTCAATAAACAAAGAGCCAATGCACCACTTGTTTTTGTTTGGATATCTTCTGTTCCCCCCCGGCAGGAGTGGTTATGTTGTATGACTATGGTGCATATGATATAGCTCTTACCTTGGCTGGAGTGCACTGTCTCCAGTATCTGTTGTTACTGGGAGAAAAGACATAAAGGATACCATGAAAACTGAAGAAAAGCAGTGATCTGGAGATTATCCACTATATAAGCAGATTTTTCTTATGCCTTAAGGCATACTTCAGAGCCCACAAAACAAGAACTACAAATTGTTATTACAAATGGTTGTAGGTCCTTAACTTGGTTTTCAGGCTTAGTTTTCCAAAATACTCAAACTCTAGCTGGGATTCCCTTAAAATAAAGTCCTAGTGTATTATCAGGTACTAAGACAAATGGCTTATTCTGTTAAGAGAATTTGTTGCTGCTGAATTGAGGGTTCTCAACATTTAATATATCCCTATACCTACAAATTCATACAGCACTGGTTGGGGTATTGCAAATTAACTCATACTACTTTGTCGATGTACCTCAGCCCTTAGCACAAGGCAATATCTCTAGATGAGAAAGAGCACTTCAGTCTTAATGACTGAACCCTTTCTAGATACAAGCTTGCAGGATCAGGGTCCAAAAAAGGAAAAAGGTCCTTCAGAGGAAAATGTTCATGTGAGTAGTATCATTAAAAAAAAAAAAGATAAAGGCAAACAGAGGGGAAAAAATTTTACTTGATCTATGAGTAGGTTCATATATAGATAATGATTTACAGTCCTGAAAGAATTCTCTTCTCCTAAAATACTTTAATTTTTTTCATTAAAAATTGTTAAAATTAGTTTTTTTATGAAATGCCATTTACAGAGCATTTTGTCAGTGGTTATTCCAGTGCATGCATAGTTGGCCATTAGATGATTTAGAAATAAAGGACTTAATCCTGCGAACACTTCCACCTGTGTTTAACTTAAAGCCTGCAAATAGTTCCATTATAGTCTATGGAACTACCCATATTCTTAGAGTTAAGCATGTGCATAAACATCTTCAGGATTCATGTTTAAGAATATAATTTTACCAATAATCTTCGGGGGGGGGAATGTCATCTACAGAGATCAGCAACTTCTCCCACAAAGGTATACATGGGTTATCATCTTTAAGATATTTTTGGGAAAGTTACTTTCTAAACATCCTGATTTATGGGATTTTCTTTTGAATGTTTTATGGATATGTCTTCCCTTTTTTTATTGAGGCATTTTCTGGAGAGAATTTTAAAGTAGTTTTCAAAAGCTAGTCAGATGCAGCTTCTTCTCTTTAGAGCAGGCACTGGTGGATCTGGTTCCTTTAGATCTGTAAACTGGGGAATCTACAGACAGGTCAGATCTCATGAGAGAAGTTTGTCATATGGAAATGTTTAACAGTCCAGCTTATATTCTGTATAGTGTCTCTTTTATCTTTTCGGGGTTTGAACATGATTCTTTCAAACTTGATAACCCAGAAAAATCCTCACTACTGTTTTGCTCACTCCCCATTTCCTATAATCACAGTCCAGGAGGAATAGGTTACTATGACAATATCTTTGCAATAGTTTTGTAAAGTAATTTTTTCTCTCAGTGCTACAGACTTCTCCTGTTCCTGAAAAATTATATTTTCTGCTGTCCTACATAAATAAAATCAAGAATGAGAGGGTACTGGTAAAATTTTCTGGCATATTACCAAATTTATTATACTTGGTATTAGAAGTGCATAGTACATCTAAAAAGCATCTTCATCTAAATGTACAGAGTATCTATAAAATACCTTTATATGCTGTTGTATGTTCCAAAAAGTCTTATGTTAACATGTTTCATAGTGTTGTGTTCCTTCATGATACCAGCAAAGGCTGCACACCAAACCATTTTGAAAAGATCTTTGGCCTTCAAAGTCACAAGATTTGAACCACCAGAAAAACCTCTTTACGATCTACCACATATAATCATTAACAATCTGTGTAAAACTTTGGGAAAATCTTTAGACATGTATAATTAAGGCTGTCATTTAGTCACGGAGGTCACTGAATCCATGACTTTCAAAGACTTCCCTGACTTAAGCCACTGCCAGTTTGGAGCTTCAGGGTCCCCTGAACCCTGCCGATGCAGGGAGCTGTGGGTTAACCCTGCTGCCCCAGGCGACAGGAGCCCCCTGCAGCTCCTGGCCACTGTGGGCGGCAGGGGAACTCCCGCCACCCCTGGCCACCCCAGGCAGTAGGGGAGAACCCCAGAGCTCCTGGCGGCTGCTGGCAGCAGGAGGAACCCCTACAGCTCCCGGCTGCTGCGGAAGGCAGGGAGGGACTCCCACAGCTCAGAACTGCCAGCGGAGGGGGACCCATATTTTTAGGTTTAATTATTTGCCTCATTAACATAACTGTGCAAGATTACTGAAAACTTTCCAAAGCCAAAAAAAAAAAAAAAAAAAAGAAATCCATAGTTTTTGAACACACAAGAAACATCTATAAGAAATGTACTTGAAATATCAATCCTGAAAACCATGATTTCTTGCAAGCAAAAGTCTCCAGGTTAATTAATCTTTTATTGATGTCAGAAATAGAATCCTTAAGCTGAAGGAGTGATTTGGCAGTAAAAATAGATGTTTGTGTCTTAGTTAGTTTCCAAGGAGAGTGATTGATAATCAAGTACAAAGAACCACCATTTTGAGGTTAGTCACATTGGTGATATTTTATTTTTTCTACTTAAGACTAAATGGAGAATGTATTAAACTAATGCAAATAAACTTTACTGTATAGCAGTACATAAAGTTTCTGGTGCAGAAGTGAGATTAAAATCACTCAGGAGGGATCAGAGATGGGAGAATTTTTAACCAAATGAAAGATTTCAGATGTTATCTTATTTTCAAGAAAGGGTGCCCAGGGAAGGACAGCCCTTCCTTGTTGCAACTGCTAGCAGAGAACTCAACATCACTGAAGTGGAAACATACTGGAGGACGTAAGAAATTCATACCTTCATTGGTTACTAAATTTAGCTCTCATTTTAAGTTTGCCACTGTCTCTTCCTTCCCCCTCATTTATTTATTTATTTGTCTATGGGAATGACTATGCTTCTTTGTACAGCATACAGAGTATTGGTTTGTGTATGGAAACAAAACATATGATGTCACAGTGAATGGATTATTAGCACTTTGTTACATTTCTATATATTTCATAACTTTTCCTGTGTTTTGGTTTATTATGTAATACATGACACTCTCATTCCGTATAATACTGTTTCTTCTATGCCATCATTAAAAAAAATAAAAATAAAAAATGACAGCTGACTAAAGATTTCAATAGTGTTGTACTTGAGTGCATTGGTGAACTGTCTGAAGAAGCTATCTTCTCGCATTAGATAATGGACCTCTTCATTTAAATCATAGAATCATAGAATCTTAGGACTGGAAGGGACCTTGAGAGGTCATCTAGTCTAGTCCCCTGCACTCATGGAAGGACTAAGTATTATTTAGATCATCCCTGACAGGTGTTTGTCTAACCTGCTCTTAAAAATCTCCAATGATGGAGATTCCAGAACATCCCTCAGCAATTTATTCCATGTAAAATGTAACAGAATTGATATTTATCAAAACACGGGATGTGAGAATTTTTCAGTACAGAGTTAAGGCCTGCAGAAACTTTTAAAAAGTTATATAGTCAAATAGGTTACATAGTATGATCATATGTATAATGCTGATCTACAGTTTCAGAAAAAGTTTGTTGATCTTTAGACCAACAACCTTGAAGTTCTTATTTACAGGACCAGAATCAAATGGATAGCATAAATCAATGTTATCAAGGTAATAATGGCTGTGGGATTACTTTCATAAAGATGACAGTCTGCTGCAAAATTAGTGTTATGTACAAATTCAGTTTTCTTGCACTAAAAGCTTGTTTTTTCTCTTGACAGGTCTCATCTTCTTTTTCCCAATACTTTTCCCGCATAATCATAGACATTGATAGAAACAGAAAAATGTACAAAGCCTGTACAAATAAGCTACACTAGATACACTATGAACAAAGTGGAGGAAAAACTACCAGAAAATATTTTAAGTTTCAATTTGCTGCAAAGTGTTTGTCATCGGTTAGGAAAAGAAATCAGAAAGCAAATAAAAAAGTGAATATCAATTTACTGCAGTGTATGGTAACAATTTTGAATTAACACTTTATCAATGTGTTTGAAATTTAGCTATATAAAATGAAATAGATGAAATATAAGACAGGAACATGAAAAGGAAGAAGATAATGACACAGAAAAGGAAGAATATGAGAGAGGAGACCAGCAGATTCCGATGAAGCCCCACTAACCTGTGTGAGAACCAATTAACTGTTTCAACGGTGGGTAAACTACGGCCCCAGTCCTCCAGACATTTTTAACTGGCCCTCAATCTCCTGCCTGGAAGCAGAGTCGGGGGCTTCCCTGGTCCGGCACTCCAGCTGGGGAGCGGGGTCAGAGTCTTGCCTCACTCCTCACGGCTCCCGGAAGCAGCAGGAGTGGGGATGTGCAGGGAGCTGCGGGGGTATGCTGCCCCCACCCCACGCGCGACCCCCACAGCTCCCATTGGCTGGGAATTTCAGCCAATGGGAGCTGCAGGGGCGGTGCCTGTGCACAGGGCAGCGTGCAGGGGTCGCCTGGCTGCGCCTCCACATAGGAGCCAGAGGGGGGACATGCCGCTGTTTTTAGGAGCTGCGTGAGGTAAGCGCCGCCTGGAGCCTGCCCGCCTCCCATGCCCCAACCCCCTGCCCCAGCCCTGATCCCCCTCCCGTCCTCCGAACCCCTCGGTCCCAGTCCGGAGCACCCTCCTGCACCCCCAACTCCTCATCCCCAGCCCCACACCAGAGCCCGCACCCCTAGCCAGAGCCCTCACACCCTCCTGCACTCCAACCACCAATTTTGTGAGCCTTCATGGCCTGCCATACAATTTCCATATCCAGATGTGGCCCCTGGGCCAAAAAGTTTGCCCATCCCTGAACTATTTGCTCTTATGATAATATAGATCACAAAGAGATTTTTTCAGGATGAAAACCTCCTGCAGAGTCTCACAGAAAGGGAAGAACATGCTCAGGTTTCTTCTAAAGAGAATAAACTTTTTCCATTATGAGGGCAGAAACAAAAACTAAAGCTCTGTGAGGATTCATTTTCAAAGACAGCATGAGATCAGCATCACAATCAAGAAGAGTGGCGTAA
Organism: Malaclemys terrapin pileata; assembly: GCF_027887155.1. Classification (NCBI taxonomy): domain Eukaryota; kingdom Metazoa; phylum Chordata; order Testudines; family Emydidae; genus Malaclemys; species Malaclemys terrapin. The sequence continues at coordinate 167,269,553 of NC_071506.1, forward strand.
TTATTACAGAATAAAGTGACTGTTATTCCAGAATAGAGTATCCACGTAGAGAGCTATTCCTGAATACCTACTGCCAAAGAGCATATTCTGTAATATCTATAAAAAGAACAGGAGTACTTGTGGCACCTTAGAGACTAACAAATTTATTAGAGCATAAGTTGACAACTGCCACCTGTTCATGCTCTCTGTATGTGTGTATATATATCTCCTCAATATATGTTTCACTCTATATGCATCCGAAGAAGTGGGCTGTAGTCCACGAATGCTTATGCTCTAATAAATTTGTTAGTCTCTAAGGTGCCACAAGTACTCCTGTTCTTTTTGCGGATACAGACTAACACGGCTACTACTCTGAAACCTGTAATATCTATGCCAGTCAGTTTCCCCCGGTAGACGACAGGAGGTAGCGTTTAAAAGCAGTCATAGAATCATAGAGTTTACAGACAGAAAGGGACCGCCAGATCATCTAGATTTACCACTAACGGACCACCAGCACCACCCAGCACCCTCACACTAAACTCAACCAGAATTCAACCAAATTATCACAGCCCACAGGAGACTAGACTATTATGGGCTTTGGCCAAAGGCAGACTGAGTTCCACGGGACCAGTACTGCCAATCAGTGGGAGAGATTTGCTGGTGATACGATGTTTCCTCATCACATGGATGGGGAACCCCACCCCCTACTGCGTCAAGCCACCTCAGGCTACCCTCAGGCTGGCAGGACAGCAGATGGGGCATGGGGCTTTCCAGATCAGGGGAGGCTGTGTCCAGGGTCGGCATGGGGGCAGGACAATATGGGTGCCCATCCAAGGTGCTGTAGCCAGACGGCGCTGTGGTGCAGAGGCCTGAGGCTCAGGCTTTCCCTCGCTGCCTGTGGGGTGCAGCTTGACATGGCAGGAGCATCAGTTCCCTGCTCCTGAGTGGATGCCCCCTGCTCACTGCCCCATGTGGTTTCCCAGCCCAACTCCAAGTCCTGTCTCCACACTCTACGACTGCAAGCCTGGCTCCTCCCCCAAGACTGTCCCAGCCCTGCTGTTCCTCTTTCGATGGGTGACCTGAATGAAAGCCATGCCACCCAATGGAAGGTGAGTGTGGTGTATTGGTCAGCCAATGGGAGCAGGAAATTGCCAGCCTCTTCCAGGTTGGGAGGGGAAGGGAAGGGACTGGGAACTAAAACTGCTGGGCAAAGAGACCAGTAACTCTTAGAGGGTCCTGACCCTGTGTCCCCAGCTCCAACCCCACCCCTCTCGGGGGACCCCTCCCTGTGCCCCCAGCTTCTAGCCCCCCCAGCTTCCAGGGCCCTTGCCTCCCTGTGCCTCTAGGTCCAAGCCCAACCAGCTCCCAGGGGCCCCTCCCTGTGCCCCCATAGCCTGGGGGACCCCTCCCTGAGCCCACAGCTCTTAGCCCCCCTCTATGTCCACACAGCTTCCAGGAGGCCTCTCCCTCTGCCCACAGGTCCCAGCCTCTCAGTTCTCAGGGCTCCCCCATTCTCCCCAGTTCTCAGGGTGTCCCTCACGTCTTTGAGGTCCCCCTCCTGCATGCCACACTCTGATCCACAGTTCCCCATGCTTCCCAGCTCTCAGGGGCTCCCCCTTTTTGTTACTCAAAGGGAGATGTTATGCAAGGGGTGAGGGATATATCGGGAGCCAACCTTCCACCATCACCACCCACCTTAGCTACCTTCAGTGCACTGGAGCATTTTAACCTCCCCTTCCCCCAATAATCCACCTTCCCTGGGACTGGGGAGGGGCAGGAATGCTCAGTATTGGGGTGGGGCGAGATCTGCCCTTCTGGAGTCCCCATGTCACTTCCCCCCACCCCAGTATCCCCACACCAATGTGATTTTATCTATACACCTCTGGTTCCCTCCCCCCTTTCTGGGGCTCTCAGGTCACCATGCTCCTCTGCCACCACGGCCATCTGGTGCCCTCTTGTCCCTGCGCCTCCCCTTGGGCTGCCGACCCTCTGGGGCTCTAGCAGAGGAGATGGATGCCATGCTGAGGGGGAGAAGTTGGGTGGTGAAGGAGAGATACGACTCTGCCCCAGAGCCCGCTCACTGTGTCAAAGTGCGGAAGATTGCCTACTACATCATCTTGCCTTTTCTGCTCAAATGCACTGGCTGGGGGAGTCCAAGTGACTGCTGTGGTGTTTCCTATTATGTCCATCACCATGGCATCCAGATGTGAGTCACTGCAAGGCAAGACCGGCCCTATGCTTGGGTGATATGGTCAGTGGGGTGCTGTGGTTAGGAGGCAAGAAGCAGGGTGGGCTTGGAGTGCAAGGTCATGGAAGGGAGTTTGTAGCAATGGGCGGGGGGAGAGGCAGCGGGAGCTGTCGTGACGGGGGTGGGATGGGGAGCCTGGGAAGGCAGCTGGGGCCAGAGGCACCAATATACAAGTTTACCCAGGGTGCTATTTTCCCTAAGGCCAGTCCTGGCTGTGTCCCTTCCTCTGAAGATCCCAGCATGTTCTCTCTGTCTGTCTTTGGGTTTGGTGGGTCCCTCAAAGACTGTAGATGGGAGTGTATCCTGCAATCTCCTGAGGACAGGAAAGGAGAGAGGGGGACCATTTGGGGCAATCTGGAAGACTCTTAAGGTCAGAGGGAGAGCTGGAGCCTGGTGATTCAGTGTTAGTGATGCCACCTGGTTAGTTTCTGTATTACCTTGCTGGTTAAAAGATGTAATGTGATGTTTTTTGGCTGTTGTTGTATTTTCATTTGGGGCCATATTGGCCAACAGTTTCAAATTAATTTAAGGGGATTTGTGATGGTACTTAATTTGCTAATAAAGCCTATCTGAATACACATGCCGACAATATAAGTCCCTTTTGTAAATGAGAGAGAATCTGTGCTAGTTAATATCAAACACCCCAACAGTGCAATACAATTTTATGGAGCAATCTTGCAATCTTTACTCATGGGAGCAATTCTGTTTCCTTTCCTTCTGTCTGGATGGAAGAACTTCAGTGGAACTTCTTGTACGAATAAGGTTGCAGGATCATATCATTCCCCTCTCTCTATACTTGAAAAAAAAAGGGGGGGGGGAGGAGTATTATTCAAGGAAGATTTAAAAAAATGTGTTCTCTTTTCAACACAATTGAATTCAATTCACAATTGCTGGCGAAATTATGTCCAAGAATGCCAGAACAGAATTTGAGGAGTTTAAGGACTCCTCAACACTGAGTCCACATAAATAGAAGTGGGCCACCTTAATTCTGGCAGTTGAATGCCAATACTAATGCACATCAAATTCTCATAGGATTGACTTGTGTTAACACACACAAGGGGAAATATGCCTCCCATAATCGGTGTGGGGTAATATACCAAAAAAGAAGAAGAAGAAGAAGAAGCAGCAGCAGGATATGTATGCTGAGTTATAGCTGTAAGTTGTAAAAGCTAGTATGAAGGACATATTTTAATATTCTTTTTCTAAATAGGTTTGAGATATATGTGGAGAAAATATCTACTCTGCTTCAGATTTTGCAACTTTTAAAAGAGAAGCACAAAGTGAGGGGATTCTAGATATGGAAGGAATAATTTAGAAATGTGTTTCAATTACGATACTATTCAGTTATTTGAGTATGAATTTAGTTTTACAGAATTCTGAGCTAAATTCAGTGAGATCCAGCACAGGATCCAGTGTGCAAGTGCTTCCTTTGTAAAATTGCTCCAATGCGTTTTCATGGACTGTCACCTACAGCAGGACACCAAGATCCAGGTCTATAAGACAATTGTTGTTCCAACACTCCTCTATGGATGCAAAGTCTGGATGACCTATCGACAGCACCTCAAGAGTTTGGAGAGGTATCACCAACAATGCCTCCGGAAGATCCTTCACATCAAGTGGCAAGATCACTGCACTAACGCCAGCATCCTCGCTGAAGCCAATGTCACCGGCATTGAAGCAATGATCCTCATGCACCAACTTTGCTGGGCTGGACATTGTGTGCGGATGCCAAACTCTCATCTCCCAAAACAAATCCTCTACTCTCAGCTCACCCATGGTCAGAGATTCCCTGGTGGTCAGAGGAAACCGTACAAAGACTCACTGAAAGTGTATTTTAAGAAAACTGATGTGGACATCACAAGCTGGGAAGAGCAAGCCACCAACTGACCCCAATGGCACCATATCCTCCATCAGGCAGTGGAGGAATGCCTCGCCCTCGAAGCTGAAAAGAGAGAGAGGAGGAAGGAAAAAGGAGTATCTTTCTCCCAGCAGGCCACTGGCCTGCCACAAAATGTCTGTACCTACTGCGGGTGGATTTGTGGTTCCAGGATAGGATTCCTCAGTCATCTCAGGACCCATATGTAAATCCACTGTAAAAATCATTCTTGAATTGAGGGATTGCCAGTGAATCAATTCTGAACTAAAACTATAACTTCACTCTTAAATCACTTCACTGTATCTTGATGATTTTATGTAGTGTGGCGTACTTTTCAAACAAGGCATTGGCAAGATGAACAGTAATGGCTTACTTTTGCTGATGACGTGAATCGAGCACCAATTAGTTATCACAAATACTCTCTTCTGGCTCTCTGACAAATACAAAAGAACCTGGATGCAGGTTCATTCACATCACTGGCATCTGATTGACTATTTGTTGGTCTGACAGCGGGATCAACAAGATGTGTTCATAACCCTGGTATTATGCAGAGCTGTTTGCTCGACTTGTTTGATCAAAGATTTCCATTTTTATTCAGCAAAAAATACATAAAAACAGTCAGTTAAACATCTAAAGTTTGCCCAGCTGAAAGATCCATCAATCGCTGAACAATTCTGAACACAGCTAACTATCATTTTGGAAACTCTTCCAATGATCAAGTGATGACATATTACAATCTATAATACTGTTGTGAATTGTGTTAGAGATACAAAACACCATAATGCAGGCTGGTTCAATGATAATGATCCTGAAATAGCAAGTCTTCTTGATGCCAAGCAGCAAGTGCATGACATGCTCTTAGCTGACCTGTTCTCTGAGTCAAAAAAAGGCCAGATAAAGAGTAGCTTGCAGAACACTCCAATTCAAACTCTGCCAGATGAAAATATGTGGTTTGATTGCAAAGCAGATGAACTACAGGTCCTTGGTGAAGGACTCCAAAGGCTTATGTGTTCCAGTCAAAGCTGTATACAGCTCTACCCAATATGCCTTTACACTGTTAACAAGTACTGATGGTGAATTTTTCATCATGGATTGCAATGTCATCCACCAACTGTGGCATAAACATTTTAGTGAATTACTTAAGCATCTATCTAATGTCTCTGATGAGTCACTGGATAACATCTGCAAACTGTCTACATCTAACACAGTTGCTGATCCACCCACAGAGCTGAGGCTTGAAGGCTGTCCAAGCAATAAAAAATAGCAAATCTCCTGGTCCTGGTGCCATTTCAGCTGAAGTTTTCAAACATGGAGGAAACCTCATTGGCAAGCTTTTTGAATTCTTCTCACATGTCTGGCTTCAAGAAATCATACTGCAACATCTGAAAGATGCCAATATATCTATAAGTGCAAAGATTCAAAAAGTGATTGTGGTAATTACCATGGCATGTCCTTGTTTTCTGTGACAGGTAAGATTCTTGCACAGATCCTTTTGAACCAGCTCCTGTCCCAAATTATTGATAATGTTCTATCTGAGCCACAGTGAGATTTAAATTCTCAGTGGAGCACTGTCGAGATGATTTTCATCATCTGATAATTACAGGAAAAATGTTGCAAACAGCATCAACTTTTGTACATCACGTTTATCAATCTAAGCAAAGCTTTCAATATGGTCAACTGCACCATCCTCTGAAAATTGCTCACTAAATATGGGATGTCCAGACAAATTTATTGACACCATTCGGCAATTCCACAAAGGCATAGTTGAAAGAGTTAGCGCTGATGGTCTTTTAACAAACCCATTTCCAATCATAAATGGCATGAAGAAAGTTGAACTCACTTCTAGCCCTTCGGGTCTATTCTGTGCTGTGATGCTAGAGGACACACTACATGGTTCTTTAAATGGTGTCTTTATACGCTTTCATACTGGCACAATTTTTAATCCCTCTCAATACCAAGGTGATCAAAGCTTTCATCCAGAAACTGCTCTACACCAATGATTGTGCCTTGGTGGCATACTGTGAAGCAGCACTACAAGATATTACAAATCACTTTGCTTTACCATCAGGTGAATGAAAACTATGAGGCTATCTACTAGCCAGTTCCTAACAAGCTTACCAAGATCCATCAATAAGGTTGAAAAGTACCATACTCCAAGCCGTTAAACAATTTACTTATCTCAGCAGCATGTTAAACAATAAAGGGACAATCGATCACAAAGTGCATGCATGAATTAAGAAAGCCAGCACTGTATACTGTTTCCATTTGCAATACCTATGGTGGGCATCAAATGCCAGGACCAAGTGTTCAGCATGGCTCATTTGATTTATGCCCAAGTAAGATTGACTGGAGATATAATTCATATGCTTGAACTCGTGTATCAGAACAAATTGTATGTTCTTAATTAAGCTCTGACAACTGTAAGAGTGGAAGGCACATGAAACTTCTCTCAAAGATCCTCTGAAACAAAATCTGCACAACACAAATATTTCTGACTGGATCTTCGAACAACCGGTGGCTGACTGCATTGCATTATGCCATGCCGTAAGGGTGGATGTTGAGGACTTTGAGAAGAGCTGCACTGTGCAGCTGGAAGCACAGCATGAGGTATGGAAACAATGCACTGCTCAATCAACACAGCAAGGTAAATGCATTCTGTGGGCAGTGCAGTAAATGTGTTTTTTTTTTTCTGAATTGGCCTATGGAGCCATGCAAAGACCCATTAGGACAAACTGTGATTGTCCACATTGTCCTCGAAGTAAGGGTGACTAGTATTATTATTATCTTGACTAGGACCTAAGGCTTAAGGCCAGTAGCTTTACTCAAAGCACTAAAACACATCAGTGCAATGTCAGGACTTCTCCTCACACACAGACAGAAACCAGAAGGCCTGAGTCCAAAGTAGAGTCCAATGAAATTTTTATTGGGGTTACCATGCAAGCATAATCCACAGCTCTGTTCACCAGTAAAGCTTTTCCTTCCCACCTCCTCTTTCTTAGCAGGCTTAATTATACAGTAGTGCATGCACCTGGTGCCACCCCTTATAATTTATGGTTATATTCTGTTTTGGAGGGTCTTGGGGGACTTTGGGAGGGGTAGGAAGTGAGGCTGTGCTTTGACAGGGTCGCCGTTTCTTTGGCTTTTAGTGTTTCTTATACCTCACTCCTCCCATCCCTCCCAGCCCCTCCAGATTGGTTGCTTGACCTTGATTTGGGAGAGGAGTCGGGCAGCCTTCAAGTGTATGCTTGTACATTAAACTCCCACCATACCCAGCAACACTTTAACTCTATTCCTTATCTTTTCTCGTTGTGCTATAAATCTCATCTGGCTGTGGGCAGATGCAACACACAGTGTCTTTTTTCTTTCTTCACACATGTTAGTAAGGATATAAGAATATCAATAGTCAAACAGGCAAACAAAACCCAAAATTCTATAATAACAATAATAATAAGCAGGCCTAAATACTATATCACCATCACTAACACACAACCACAAGAGATAAGAAAGAAAAAAAGCTAGTGGCTTATATCAGTGAATTAGACCCTTAATGTCATTTTCATGTATTGTTTTAAAAATTAGTCTGTAACCGATAGCTGCAAATGTTCTATTTTGTCTGCATGAAACACACAAAAGTTAGATTTTAACAGGATGAACAATTTCACTAACGCACCAAGAGATGTCACCTTTTAGACACTTGGCCCTGCCTCTAAAATCAAACAAAATAAAACATCTGTTTTGAAGGAAAGTGCAAAGGGATAACAATCCCAACTTAACCATGTGACTTGTCTTTTAATCTACTCACAAGTATAAGAATATACTCTGATGAAGGAAATGTAAGAGTCTTGAAAAGAAAAAAAAATGGTGGGAGCTTCCCACAAATTCCCTCTACTGACAGGAGAATATGTGCTGGGCAGGGAGGAGTCACAGGTCCCTGCACCACTTTCCATCTAGTGCTCAGATTGCATCCCACTCTTGTGGGCTGGGAGCTGGCTGCATGCCCCTCGCTGCTTACATGCTTCCTGGAGGAAATGAGACACACTAAAGAGGAGCCCAGCCACAAGCATCACTGGCCACCACTGGCCACCAGCAATTTCACTTGTGGTATGGCACTAAAAACAGCTGTGTAGATATTTGGGCTTAGGCTGAAGCTCCGGCTCTGAAATACTCATCCCTCCCTGAACTTGAGCGCCTGAGTGCCAGCCCGAGCCCAAATGTCTGTACAATTCTTTTTAGTTCCACAGCCTGAGCCCCATGAACCTTAGTCTTTAGACCTGGGCTCTGAGACTCATTACTTCAAGTTTTAAAACACAGTGTAGGCATACCCTTAGGTGCATCACAGTGGGCTTTCTCCTGTGCACTTAAAATGTACCTGAGTTTTCCTCAGATCCTTCATACCTTACAAGATCCACAGGGGCTGATGCAAAACTTTAATGAACAAGAGCTCAAACTTCCCATAGAACATTCACAATAATTCACCTGCAGGTGGAGACTGTGTGTGGAAAATGTCAGCCCCCAAAGTAAAAGCATCAAAAAGTTATGAGCCACCAGAAAGGGGGTAGGAATGAAAACAGGAAAACAACCTTAAATATAAGGGTTACTGACTCACCTTTATTCTTATTACTTTAATAATGGTGATGCCATTGAAGCTCTGTGATTGGGGTTTACACAGCTGTCATTGCCTTTAAAAGGAAGCCAACAAAGCCTTTCAGGCTTTATCTTGTTGTATAAACACTGCTGTTCCTTTAGCCTCCACCTGTTTGAAGTGAGGGCAGTTGAGGGAAGGGGACTTTATCTAAAGAGAAAACAGCACTGTTGTTTGCACTTAGGGGAAAAGTAGTAGGTGCAGTCAAAGGTTTATGAACAAACTATTTCCATTTCATAATTTTTTGCTCCATCAGTAAAGGTGATTTCATGCTCTAACAATACTAATTTTAGTATCTTCACTTCACAATTCATAACATCCAGGTGGAATAGTCCTTTCAGGAACATTCTACATCATATACAGTTACAGTGTGTTTTTCTATCCTCTTGAAGCTGTGCTCTGGGTTGGAATAGCCAGAGTTTGAAGTTTGCATCAGTCATACATACACATGTTCCTGAGGTATGCAAGGGGAGCACTAACAGATCTTATAGCCCATTTTGGGTTTTACACAGTCATGCTCATTCAAGTAGAGAATGATTGGTTATGGACCTGATGTTGCAAGAACTGCTAACATAGAACGGTATTAAATATGGACATTTACTTTCACTTACTTTCACATTGACAGGATTTCATCAGAGATTTTCTTTGATTTCTGTCTGTGTGAGTTCATACTCTCCAGGTTTTATTTCAAGCTTCTGGTTCAAAGGAACCCAAAATCTGAAAGTGAAATTCAGTCAAAACTTCTGATTCTCACCTCATTTTGCATTGAAACCCTTTAAAATTAATAAATGTGAATGAATTCACGGCAGTACAATAAACAGGCCCAGATTCCTTTAAGTCTGGATCCTGGCTCACCTTTAATAAATAAACAAATCATAGATTACATCTCTTCCCTTCCCCTTGAGATGCACTGGTGACATATTATACATTTTTTATGAGCTGGTTTGCATAAACTTAAGTTTAAAAAACATGTAGATTTAGTGCTCATGAAATAATTGGTTTAGAAGTCCTGGTGAATGGAGTGCTCTCTTTATCTACAGAGCAGCAGCAGGGCAACCTTTCCAAACACTCTGCCTGACAGAATGCCTCAGCCCTGATTTGGAATGAGGGTCCTCCCTAGAGCTTCTGGGCAGTTCAGTCCTCATAGCCCATGCAATTCTTGATATCTGCTGAGTCTGCCAGTTGATGTGAGAGCTCATATAAGAGACACCAAATTTCATACCCAGCTGGAATGGACTGGAATCAAAGAGACAATTTACAGGTGAAAGGCTTGGAAGCTCATTAGCAATATAAAGCACTCAGCCTCCCAGCAAATGCTAACTGGAGCTGATCAAAATAATGGGGAAATTTCAAAGTCTTTTTCATTCTGCTTTTTCTGAGTTTCTTTTTTAACTTTTTGCAGTTGTTATAGGAAAATTTCATTTTCACAAGCTTTCATTTTTTTAGTCTTTTGTTCTCCCCTGCCCTTTCCCCCCTTTCACCGGCTGATCCTTTCCCTCCTTGTTTTTTTTCAAAAAGGGGAACAGGGATTAAGGGAGGGATAAAGATGATAAACTGAAAAATCAAACACCAGAAAAATGTGAAGAACAAATAAAAATAATTTAAAAAAAAAACAGAAAAAGGGCTAAATTTTACATTTAACAATTTCATCAAAAAAAAGGAACATTTCAATATTCTGTGAAAATTTCCAGTTTAAAATAAAAGGCTAACCACTCTAACATAGTAGCATCACACACATGTGTGCACACATGTGCACGCGCACACACACACATAAGGTTGCTCAGTTGAGTACTTACAAGTTAGGAAATGATAAAATTAAGTTTACCCATATAACCTCAGTTTGGCTTCCTTGTGCACATAGTCTTTAATTACATGAATACATGCTTTTTACCTTATATGTATCATCAATAAAGCTTGAAACCAGGATTTTCTGATCCACAGCAGGATTTTCTTCCTCCACATGACCCATAGGAAAAACTGGTAGCCAATGCAGACTTTTATCCTTTATGAGAAGCAGTCCATAAACAGGGACATGACGATGACATACACATTGCTCGTGAATTACACAACTATTTTATGAGCTGGCACTAGAATACTGGGCATCAGATTTCTGGGTTCTGTTTCTGGGGAAATGAAGTGATTGGAGTAATGCACACAGATAGCATAGCCGTAGACATAAGTTAGCATATTTGCTATGAAAAGGAGTCTGACAAAATAACTGAGACTTTGGTCTGCTGTACTACAGACCTGTGTTAGACTGCTGTGAAATGAGTGAATGCTAGTTGCCTCCCCCTAAGGTAGAGATATAAGACCTTGTTTAATAATAAGACCTTTCTAGGTTGTGAAGTGCCCAGAAACATTAACACCAATCGGTGGAAGACTTGAAACTAGTCTCCTAGCTTGCAGCTCAGTGCACCTTCTCTTATGCTACAGAATTGTTATGGGGAATTTAGTCTCTCTCTCTCCCTCTCTCTCTCTCTCTCTTATGAAATGTTCCTAGCTATGTGGGCAGACATGACAGAGCTGCCAAATGTATGAGTGTCATGCAAGATGAGTGACACTGGCGGGTCTGTCTCCTTTTGTCTGTATGTGACCTTTTTTTTTTTTTGGCCCCAATTTGCCAAATAAACTAACTTTATGCCACAAGGAGTCCTGAACTCAATGGGACTCTTCACATGTGTTGTTACAGACTGTGGACTGTAATCTTTCCAGGACAGAAATCCCTCTGATTACACCTGTTTAAATCACCTACCACATTTTTGAGTGCTATAAAAGTTATAAATAACTACAACAACTGATCCCAGCGTTCCTTCAGTCTGGGTCTGGATTTGCACACAATTGAGCCCAGGTCCACACAGGTTTTTTGTGAACATTAGCAAACATTTGATGGAGTGGGGCTAAGTTCTAAACTTGAAATGAAACCAGATGAGTTGTGTGGCTTGGAGATTTATGGGCAACGTTTTGCATAGCTCACAACACCATATGCAAGGTGGGCCAACTTCTGTTAGTGAAAGAGACAAGCTGTGTATGCTCAAAAGCTTGTCTCTCTCACCAACAGAAATTGGTCCGATAAAGACATTACCTCACCCACCTTGTCTCTCTAGTCTCCTGGGACCAAGACATCTACAACAAGACTGCAAACAACATACGCATTTAAAGTCCAATTTGCCCCTTTTGACATTAATGAGATTTTTTTGATTGACTTTAATGGGAACAGGATCAGAACCTTATTTTGTTTTATTAATAAGGCTGTGGCCAATTGTTGCCTAACATAACACTATCTGTCCTTGTTCATTCATGTCCTTGTCTGTGAACTTCTGTTCTATTCTCTGGAATTTTATGTTCATGGTGCTGCAAAAACAGACCTTTAGATTTCCAGTGTAATTTCTAAGGCACAGCCCTTATTTTGTGCTTCAAATATCTTAAACATTCTGTTCAGTGCTGTCAGCAGAGAGTTAATAAAAGCCTGAAATTTAAAGATGTAAGAAAGAGACAGGATTTGAGCTGTCAGATGATTACTGTAGCATATTCCTACAGATGAATGGACACTTCTGGGGTGAGGATAAATATTCCTGAATTTCTCTGAAAGGTGTTTGAATTATTGATATTTCCCATAGAAACTTAGGACTGTGCAACAATGGGGAAATATTTTTTCAGCCTTGCAATAATACTAGCTAATGCAGTTTATTTTTGTCTAATTTAAAAATTGTTAAAACCAGCTCATTTGGCATTTCTAAAATATTTGCTTCCGAACACCTTCATTCCTGATGGACTGTGCATATGTCTTGGCAATAGTGTTGCAAGAGAATGTGCATTAATCAGAATTTTATGTCAGGACATTCCAGCTGTACATTGGCTGAGCTTCTAGAGGTTTCTCACCACTTTTTCTGGATGTACTATGCATTAAAATTGAAAAGGCATGAACTTTGGTAAACAGATTTTAAATGTAGACATTTTAGACTGTATCATTAGCTTAAGTGGCTTGATAGTGATTAGTATAGAAACTTTATTTTTGAAATATAAACTATTTGAGTTTTAACTTATTTTAAACCTTAAAAATATGTAAAACCTATGTCAGAAACTGTTGAAATAGAACTGTAGGTAGTGAAAAGTATCAAAAATATTTTACAGTTTTGTAGCATTTGAAAAAAAAAGGAGGGTTCTTTCTGATGTGTTCTTTTTCAAAGTACACTAATGCTATTTTGGCAAGTTTGATATTTCATTTGAAGGGAAAATAACAAAGTGTTTTCTTTGTATTGATTGAAGAAATATAGTGCTTATTTTTTGCTTGGTTTTCTAGTAGTTATTCAATAGGTTAAAGGGCAATACCATCTGTTTCCTAACAGGACATTTTGTGTAAGATTTGCAAGTCCTACAGGTACCTTTAAGCATGGATAAATATGCACTCATGGTTTCAGCTGGATAGTTTTTCACCACCAAAGGATGATTATGTTGTGTGCCTTGAGACATTGGCTATAATATATTTCCTGTCCCTTTATTGCATTTTGGAATCATAAACAATGACTGTTTGGCTCAAAGCCATTTATTCAGCCCAAAAAGACATTATTTGCACAACAAAAATCAATAAAAATGTTACTAGGTCTGGCTGGATACTTTGCTTAACTGTGATATTTGTCTGTCACTGATGGCATGCCATCTCTCGTAGGAGACTGGGGCCAAAACAGAGCTATTGATCCAGTCATCTGTGATGGATACTGGCATTTGGAAAGGGCTGCTGCAGAGAATCTCGATTAAAAAAATATTTCTATGTTTTGCCTGCAGCAGAGTCAAGATAACCTGAATGAGGAGATTTTCTCTTCTATATTGGGTTTCTCCCTCTTGTGGTTGTTAAATGTTCTGGACCAAAGTTCATTATTGAAAGAATTAAGTCAATCTATGTTTAGCCAAAGGCTTTGACATCATAGCAAACTCTCCTGATTTAGACACAACCTAGTTGTCCTTTTCATCACCTTAAAAGTGTAGAGCAAGGATTTTATACACATCAATGATAGAAGTGAAATGCTGGGGTGTGCTTACACTCTTTTTTTTTACATCAAATTATGTCTAACAAAAACAAGACAAAACCTGATTCTTACATTGAGTTATGTAATCTCAGATCCTAGCCTGCAAGGTGCCGTGCACCCTAAAGTCTCATTGACTTCAACAGAGTTAAGGACACTCAGTCAACACCTTATAGGATGTGCTCAGCAGTACTTCACATGATCAGACCCTATGAGATCTTACTTACAAAATGTCACAGTAGCTGTTTATTTAAAGAGAATATATTGCCCCTAAAACATATCATTATGAATGTTGGAGATTCATCTAAATGATAAATTAAAATATTCAAAAGAAACTCAGAACTCCATATTTAAATTGTATTGTGATATTTTGAAATCAGTTTTGTTTTACATTGCTTATTGATGTGTTTTAATGGTGTAATATTGTAAATTAACAAATAGGAAAAAAAATAAGAAAAGCTGAAGCCGATATTTAAATCAGTTTCTTGCAAAACTCTTCCAATTAAATGCACTGGTTCCTCTTGGATGCCTTTCCTTTTTCTGTTTTAACTTTTAATTTCCACAGAAAATGTATTGATATAAATATTCTGAGGGGTATTCTGAGCAGTTAAGCATGCCGGAAACATATTTGTATTTATCCACAGGTCCAGGACGGGTGCAAGCCATGGGTGGGCCTGGGTGGGCCATGGCCAGTCCACTTAGCATCCAGGCCCACCCAAATCTGAACCAGAGAGCAGGCAAGACCAGAGCCCCCCTGAATCTACAGGCTGGGAGGGGTGAGTTTTCCCAGGTGGGGGGTGTGTGCCTCGTGTGGGTGGGTCTGGGCAGGGCTAGGGCTGGGGTCCAGGCAGGCTCCCCTTCCCTCTCCCTGCCACTCCCAGTCATTGCCCACCCACCTGAAAGTCAGGTCCCACCCAGATTTCCAGTCCTAGCTATGCCACTGGTTCAGGATGGAATTTCTAGAGACAGAAACCCATCCTAGAATAGTCCAGTGATCCGGGCACTCACCAGGGATGTAGGAGACACAGCTTCAAGTTCTTACTTCAAATTAGGCAAATTAGGCCCTGGTGAGTTGCCCTGACCACTGAGCTATTCTGGGGTGGGTGTCTCTTTTTTTGTGGGAATTTTTTGAAAAGGTCAAGTTTTTATTCCAATGAGGAATGAAAACAAATGTCAAACCCAAACATTTTCAGAATTCTTGGTTGTGGGCCAGCCCTAATTATTTCTAACTTATACGTGTTTGATGAGGAGGGTTTTGTACTGGCAATTGTAAATTTAAATTAAATATGAACAGGAACAATTTTGCATAGAAAGGACTTAGAACAGTTTCATAGTTGGAAACTACTATCATGATTGCTATATTCAGTCTCCTTGAAATTATGAGACTAATAATAAATATTAGTTCTAAACAAATATCTGTATTTACTAATGATGAAACATTTCTAAATCTTTGCATGATATGTAGTGTCATTGAGAAATGATATGTCTAAACTCCACTATTTGTGTCTATAGTTACAGGGTGATGTTTTGAAAGCGGTAAGAAACTTGATGTAATCCTCTCATCTTCTACGTACCAGGAAGATGGGAATAGAATGGAAAGTGAAAATGTACTGCCTACGTTTTCAATGCAGTCATGAGATGGCTGTTGGTCTGAGTTGTCTGCTTTGCACTTTTGAGAGGTCTGCCCATGCAGTGTTTTATAAAGTGTGGATTGCATTGTAATTTATTGTATGGGTATTTCAAGCTCATATTTTCAAAAGAAAAAGCATAAAAAAGAATTGACATAACAGATGTACTCAACTTGTATCTTCCATTCTCCCCTGCCACCAAAATTACCCCCACTATTTTCTGTTCACAGGTCATTTGAAAAGTGAACACAGCCAATTCTTTACAGCACTAAATACAGAAACGTCCAAATGTTTTCTAAACATAACCCCTTATAGAGTCTGAGATTTACATCATAGAGCTAACTATTTAGCTACTTATATGGCCCTCATCCCGATAGTACCCGAGCACCTCACAAATTAAAAAAAAAGGACAATAAACAAAGCTCTCTCTCTTGATGACATTTGGTATTTCTTAAAGAAAAGCTCTGTCCTCAGTGAGAGAAATACCTATAATTTTATTAAGTAACCAATGTCATTTGTGGTTGGTTTGTTACATGTTATACTAATGAAAAATTTAATACAAACAGTCCAGGTTTTAAACAAATGCTACAGAAATACATTTAATAATTTTAAATTATTACTGGCAAGCAATTTGAGTACTTTAAACATGTGTTACATACAGATGATGCTTAAAGAATCTAAATAGGGATTGTAGCACATGGTAAAGATTTAGTAAATACTTTTCTAGTCCAAAATCAATACCATCGATTGTCATTAAAGCAGCAAACTAAAAACAATGAAGTGGTTTCTAATGTTCAGGCTCCTGGTGGAGTCTGCTCTATCTCTTCCTCTTTCCAGTTAAGAGCATCATTAAATGGTAAGAGCAAACAGCATATTGAGAGGCCAAGTGTTTTATTAATTCATCATCAGAATTATCTCAGTGCATTAATATTAATAGCTTCAAATTGGATTTCATTTAGGAGGTGAAATAAATATGCTGATAGTAAAAGCCTACATAGCCAATGAATCTTCTGAAATAGCACTTATACAGAGCAATACTCAAAATAGATTTGATAAGTCATGCTGACTTCCTTGAGCAAAGGGGCACCTTAGAGGTAGAATTTCATGCTGGTTTGAAGCTCACTGAAATTTAACATTTAAAAAGACTTTTTCCCTCTTTTGGAGGCCTTTTGCTCAAATGACAGAAGAGTATATGGAAGTGTTATCATTGTTCCCTTACCTGCCATTTTTGTAATTCAGTGTTGCCACATATAACAGATGTTAATATATGTTTCTCAAAAACCACATTGAGTATATTTTGTTTTCCAGTACAGTATTTTACTGTATATTAGAGTGTTCTTTGTGTTTATATTTATTTGTGCTTGCTTCTCACACATATTGTTCATCATTTCATTATTAAAAAAAGTATATCTTAAAAAGGCTCTTAAGCAAAGTAAGCTGTCATGGGATAAGAGGGAAGGTCCTCTTATGGATTGGTAACTGGTTAAAAGATAGCAAACAAAGGATAGGAATAAATGGTCAGTTTTCAGAATGGAGAGAGGTAAATAGCGGTGTCCTCCAGGGGTCTGTACTGGGACTAGTCCTATTCAACATATTCATAAATGATCTGGGAAAAGGGTTAAGCAGTGAGGTGGCAAAATTTGCAGATGATTCAAAACTACTCAAGACAGTTAAGTCCCAAACTGACTGCAAAGAGCTACAAAAGGATCTCACAAAACTGGGTGATCGGGCAACAAAATAGCAGATGAAATTCAGTGTTGATGTGCAAAGTAATTCACATTGGAAAACATAAGCCCAACTATCCATATAAAATTATAGGGTCTAAATTAGCTGTTACCACTCAAGAAAGAGATCTTGGAGTCATTGTGGATAGTTTATAGATTCATAGATTCATAGATTCTAGGACTGGAAGGGACCTCGAGAGGTCATCGAGTCCAGTCCCCTGCCCACATGGCAGGACCAAATACTGTCTAGACCATCCCTGATAGACATTTATCTAACCTACTCTTAAATATCTCCAGAGATGGAGATTCCACAACCTCCCTAGGCAATTTATTCCAGTGTTTAACCACCCTGACAGTTAGGAACTTTTTCTCTGAAAGTTTTCAGTTCTCTGAAAACATCCACTCAATGTGCAGCGGCAATCAAAAAAAGCTAGCAGAATGTTGGGAATCATTAAGAAAGGGATAGATGATAAGACTATATTGCCATTATATAAATCCATGGTACGCCTACATCTTGAATACTGCGTGCAGAGGTAGTTGCTCCATCTCAAAAAGATATATTGGAAAAGGTTCAGAAAAGGACAAAAAAAATTATTAGGTATGGAACGGCTGCCGTATGAGGAGAGATTAATAAGACTGAGACTTTTCAGCTTGGAAAAGAGAAGACTAAGGGGGAGATAACATAATGGTCTATAAAATCATGACTGATGTGGAGAAAGTAAATAAGGAAGTGTAATTTACTCCTTCTCATAACACAAGAACTAGGGGCCACCAAATGAAATTAATAGGCAGCAAATTTAAAACAAACAAAATGAAGTATTTTTTCACACAACACACAGTCAACCTGTAGAACGCTTTGCCAGAGGATGTTGTGAAGGCCAAGACTATAACAGAGTTCAAAAAAGAACTAGATAAGTTCATGGAGGATAGGTCCATCAATGGCTATTAGCCAGGATGGGCAGGGATGGTTTCCCTAGTCTCTGTTTGCCAGAAGCTGGGAATGGGCAACAGGGGATGGATCACTTGATGATTACCTGTTCTGTTCATTCCCTCTGGGGCACCTGGCACTGTCCACTGTCGGAAGACAGGCTATGGGGATAGCTGGACCTTTGGTCTGACTCGTATGGCCGATCTTATGTTCTTATATTCTTATATTATTAATTGGCACAGGTAATGCACAACCAATGGAGTCTGTGCAGTTTCTGTGGGGAAGAAGACAGGAGCGGCGGCGTGCCTTGTTACAGGTATCTAAATCCTTTTGTGGACATTCTAAATTTTGTTCTGGCTACCCCAATTTTAAACAAGATATAGAAAAAGAAAAAGCACCTATGTAAGGCTGAAATAATTTTAGAACAATGAGGAAAAAATAGATTATTATTAGGAATATACAGTTTAGACAAGAAACAAATAAGAAGAGATGTGACAGAGGAATATAAACTAATGGAGACTATTGAGTCCTCCACCATGTCCTTGACAAAAGAAAAAAAATCATAACACAGGAGCAAGGAATTAAAATGTGACAAGTTTGAATCTGATAGAAGGAAATACTTCCTTTGCACAAAGCATAATAAACCTTCGGAACTTACTGTCACAAAATATAAATTCAAAGTTTAGCAAGGTTCAAAGTATAAACATTTATACGAATAATAAGAAAATCCAATTACATTAGAGGTGACCATTAATAAGGGATTTAAACCCCCAGGCTACAGGGCCTAAGCCAACTCCTAACTCCCTGGTCTAGAAAGAAACTTCATCTATGGTCAGCTAATGCCTTAATTGTTCATTATGCAGGTTCTTGTGCCTTTCTCTTAAGAATCTAGTACTGGCTATTGTTAAAGAGAAGATGTTAGACTAGCTGGATCATTGTGTGATGGTATGGAAGTTCCCATGTTTCCGTGTTCTGAAGAAATATACACTAGAACTGGGAAGAACAACTAGCATACAACAAATAGAGGTAAATGTAGGCATGGCACAACAATAACGTTAACAAACCTCCCACTGCAATGAAATATTCTTTCTGTGGGTTCAAGAGCAAAAAACCGGAAGGAGCAAAAAACAAGACCAGAAGATGAGCAATTCTCTTATGCATATGGAAAAAAGCACATACCTAGTAGATGTAAATAGAAAAATGAAAGTTGTCATGTAGGCTCTGAGCTGCAAAGATAAACAAAATATTAAAATGATTAATTATATTTTAAAAATTCCCAATTGAGCAGGATTGTTTGGGGATTTTTATAGTCTATACAGCAAGTGAGGAGGGGGAAAGAGTGGCAATTAAAATGTATTCAGATGGTGCCCTTATGAACATATAGCTTGACACAGAGGAGCTACTGTAGAAATAAAATCTGCCAGAAAAATGTACAGGAAGTATTTGTCAAATTTATCACAGAAATTACCACCGTGCAATTAAACATTTATTTAGGAGCAAAAATCCTTGCAATGAATCAGTTAAGTGTTCTTTTAAATATTAGAAATAGTCTTATAGATTACCTTATAGTGTTTTCCTAAGATATTTTGGTGGTCCCCCTTTGTGATGGATCACCAGCTGAGCACCACCTCCACCCCTATGTAACCTCATACACAGTTGTCCACCTCTGTTTTTTTCCTGGCTATTTCTATTTTTGTCCTTTCCATCTTGCTTCTTTTTAGTGTGTTTCTTTCTCCCTTTATTTATTATTATGGTCTGGTCCTCCCATGGAGGCTTCCCCATTCACCAAAGATTACATGTTGCTTGGAATGGGAGCATTCCATAAAAAATATTCTGTGGGACTGAGGCAGTATTGCCTAGTGGATAGATGAGGACAGTCTTCTATTCATAGGTCTGCCACTTGCTTGCTGGGTGACTTTGGGCAAGTCATTTCACCTCTTTGTGCCTCAATTTCCCCATCTGTAAAATGAGAATGATCCTGATGTCTTTTGCAAAATGCTTTGAAATATATTCATGAAAATCACTATATATGAGCTATTCATGATGCCTGTTCACCTCCACTGCTCTTCTCTGCCATGTGATTTATCTGGTAATTCCACCCTCCCTGATTTAGAAAACAATGGTCTATAATAGTAGCTGAATGGAATGTGCCCTCTTTATTGATAATAAGCTAGCTTGCTTAAGCATATCAATCTGAAATGATTCTTCCTTTGGGAAACACAGAATTTCCTAGAAACAGCAGTGAAAAAGACCCAATACCACTACCATCACTGAAGGAAGGAAGGCTTTTGGCCACATAAAAAGCTTTAGAGAAGAGATTAGTTTGCTAGTGCTCAGTTGTGTGCTCTAATAATGGAGATATCCCATCTCCTAGAACTGGAAGGGACCTTGAAAGGTCATCGAGTCCAGCCCCCTGCCTTCACTAGCAGGACCAAGTACTGATTTTGCCCCAGATTCCCAAGTGGCCCCCTCAAGGATTGAACTCACAACCCTGGGTTTAGCAGGCCAATGCTCAAACCACTGAGCTATCCCTCCCCCCCGAATGAATGCCACAGTTCATTCCAGGAAGCAGTCAACTAATCAGGCTAGTGACCAGTCATGTTGGCTCTCTACGAGCTGAGGGGTGAAAACATTATCCAGTGTAGAAGGAACTGGGGGATGGAGACCAGTAAACTGAATAGCCAAACCAGATAAATCTCTTGGAATATGCTGTGACTATAAGGACATACTAAATCTGATCAGTGATTATGATGACTTGACTCAAAGTGAAAGAAATATTTGTGACCCCGGCAAGGAGTATTTATTTCTGTACACTTTAATTGTCAAATACTTTCCAGTAACTGGAACGAGATGTGAGCTCTGAACAGCACAAGGCTAGAAATACTCCATGAGGACTATTCAGGTGGATTGCCCTATGATATTTCAAATGCATCTGCTTTTCTTCAATCTGTGGTAGAACAGGTCTTGCAGGCACTTCATCACATAATTTGTTTTCCTAATGACATTTTAACTGCAGGGATCCCTGTAGAGGAACACAGACAGAGTCACAATGTGGTGCCAATTTTCTCAGCCAAGGCTTTGATTCAGGAAAGCATCACTATTCAGTGCAGATCTTAAGTAATGATTAAGTCCCACTGAAGTCAACACAGGCTTTAAGTGCATGTGTATAGTTAAACATGCACTTATGTGTTTTCCTGAATAGAGATGTATTGAAGAGTTAAGTGATGTCTTCAATCAAGGCCTAAGTGAGGAGTAGCAAGACATACTCCATTGTAGACACTGAAGAGCTACAATGCTTTAAAGCTTTTGGATACAATCACCTTGCAACGCCGGCAGCAATAGTGCCATGCAAACACCTATTCTCAGTTTCAGGTGACATAAATAAGAAGCAGGCAGCATTATCTCCTGCAAATGTAAATAAACTTGTTTGTCTGAGCGATTGACGGAACAAGCAATAGGACTCACTGGACTTGTAAGCTCTAAAGATTTACACTGTATTATTTTTAGTGCAGTTATGTAAAAAAAAATCTACATTTGTAAGTTGTACTTTCACAATAAAGAGATTGCACTACAGTACTTGTATGAGATGAATTGAAAAATACTATTTCTTTGTTTATCTTTTTTACAGTGCAAATAGTTGTAATAAAAATAGTAATATAAAGTGGGCATTGTACAGTTTGTATTCTGTTTTGTAATTGAAATCAATATATTTGAAAATGTAGAAAACATTCAAAAATATTAAAACAGTATTCTATTATTGCTTAATAGTGTGATTAAAACTGTGATTAATCATGATTATTTTTTTATCTCATGATTAATCGTGATTAGTTTTTTTAATCGTTTGACAACCCTAATCCAAATATAGTGATGCATCAGGAGACTCACAAAGGCCTGTGATATATAGCAATACAAAGCTGAGGCTGTGATATCATATGGAATGGAAGTAGGTAAGGGTTGCTTTTGCCTCTAGAATTTTAACAAATAGTGTGTGTACATGATGGGGGGCAACCTTTGATTTATAGTATTGAAAATGGAGTGTGGGACAAAATATGCTGGAATATACAAAAGATGCACACAGACATAATATTTAGCCTGTGGACAATAATTTTCAGAACATTTTGGGCACCAACTAGGATGCTGAAAACTGGCATAAAATAAACTGACAAATGCTGGAATAGTGAGGAGGGAAATGGGAATTTAGTACATATGTTATTGCAATGTCCCATAGAACACTGCTTGTGAGAAACAAGAAATGGAAACAAGGAGAATGTGATTCTGGATAGTGAATCATGTTTTCTTCCCCAGTGAGCTGAAAATATATGTATTAGGTGACCAGAAGCATCCCCTGAATTTAAATGAACCACAAAAGACATTTCTATTAAAGCAAATGAAATCACTAAAATGATGATGTAGTGGAAAAGGGATCCAATATTACAAAATAGCACATTAGAGTTAAGTCAAAAAACAAATCTAAATAAAAAGTCTTGTTGGTTTTCATTGGGAAAAAAAAAGAGTTTAAAGAAATCTGATCAGTAGTTTCAGAGATATGATAGTCAGAGTACAGTGGAACTGAACAAATAATTTGCCATGAATAATTTATCTGGGTGAAATTCATCTGAGTGCAAAAGGTCAGCATAAAGCCTCTGCACCACTTAAATGCCAATCAAAAGGGACTTCCCATACTCTGGAAACCCTGAGCCGCCAGACTCTGCTGGAGAACTAGTATGAAGTGGCAATATGACACTAGGGCATCAGCACCCAGGTCACTTGCTCATCCATAACTGGAAGGCTGTGAGATTAATTTGATGGCTATTTCGTCCCTAAACACTATGTCATTGCACCCTATTCCATTTTACTGTTGATTTTACCTTTTGTTAAATTAGGTCCAAATGTGGCCAGGTTTGGGAATATTATTGAACCAGCAAGGGGACATGCCGATGCAGCCAATGGATCAGTTTTCTTGTGAGGTGGAAAAAAACCCTCAAGCAAGAAAAGAGAAGAAGCTGCTCCAACAGTTGTATTGTCTTGTGGGTCCTCCAAATAAACCATTTCCCCGTGATTTCTTTCTTTTCTATCTGCAACGTTGTATACACGTGCTTTGGTCCACATTCATTCAAATTATTCAGGCTGCACCAGCTATATCAAATGGTACCTAGGAAGTGATATGGGCGAGCTGCGCAGGGAGTTCAAGAACTGTATTTTCTCAGTGTTTCCTATCTTACATACCACTGAGGTTAGCCTCTTTCCAGTCCTGGTGCCCTAAATATTGCTATAGGTTAGCTGAGGTCTGCCTTATGAAATGAACTCTTTGTAACTCATTTTGGGAAAATGTTCATTTTGTTTCTGGGCTTAGTTTATAAAAGAAGAGGCACCATGGCCTAGATCCACAAAAGGGACTAAGGCCATATCAACACTACAAGCTTTGGTCAACAGAAGTTATGTTAGCCTTAAGCTGCCACAGTTACTATATCCCTTGTGCACACGGATACTTGTCTCCTTGCATCAGCATTGAGCCTACTCACCAAAAGTGCTTTTGTCAATGCAGGGTGCGGTTCACCATGGTTAGGTGTCCCACTGTGAAACCCATCACCATCCAGTATGCTGTCTTTTAGGAAGTTTTGGCAATGCATGGTGGGGTCAAAATGAGTTGTGCAGAGGTGACTGGGAATAAGGGGTCAACTTCCCAGCATGAAACTGTCTCCATCCCATAATGTTATCTATATCCTATCATTTTCACACTTTTTTTCAAAATCCTATAAACCTCCACAGCCCTCCTCACTATCTGCCATCTCTGATAGAAACATGGAGCCTGCACGATTGTCATAAGCCTTGCAAGCACAAGACGAAGATCCTTCGCTATTTGCAGAGCTGCAAGAATAACTGACTCAGCAGGGAACATAACAATTGGAGGACAGATTGCGGTGGGACATAGCGACAATGAATTCAAGGTTGTTGGTGGCATTCACAGAGAAGCTGATGATGGTGGAGCGCTGTTTCTTGGCCTGAGAAATGGGCACTGACTGGTGGGATCGCATCAAAATGAAGGCTCGGGATGACGAGCAGTGGCTGCAGAACTTTCAGAAGTGCAGGCTACATTCCTGGATCTGTGCACAGAGCCTGCCCCAGTCCTCCAGTGCAGGGAGACCAGAATGAGAGCTGCACTGACAATGTAGAAGTGAGTGGCATTCACACTGTGGAAACTTGAAACATCAGATTACTACTAATTATCAGGAAATTAGTTTGGAGTTGGAAAATCCACTACAGGGGCCATTGTCGTACAAGTGTGCAGGGCCATTAATTGCTTCCTATTCTGCAGGACTGCGACTCTGGGCAATGTGCAGGACATAGTGGATGGATTCTCAGCAATGGGGTTCCCAAACTGTCATGGAGCTATAGATGGCACATATATTCCTATTTTGGCACCAGACCACCTTGCAACAGAGTACATGAACAGAAAGGGTTACTTTTCTATGGTTATGCAAATATCGGTGGATCACTGGTGATGTTTCACCAACATCGATGTTGGCTGGTCAGGGAAGGTGCATGACACTTGCATTTTTAAGGACACAGGACTGTTCAGAAAGCTACAAGCATCAGAATGGCCATATTGGGTCAGACCAATGGTCCATCTAACCCAGTACTCTGTCTTCTTAGAATCAAAGAATCATAGAATATCAGGGTTGGAAGGGCCCTCAAGAGGTCATCTAGTCCAACCCCCTGCTTAAAGCAGGACCAATTCCCAACTAAATCATCCCAGCCAGGGCTTTGTCAAGCCAGGCCTTAAAAACCTCCAAGGAAGGAGACTCCACCACCTCCCTAGGTAATGCATTCCAGTGCTTCACCACCCTCCTAGTGAAATAGTGTTTCCTAATATCCAACCTGGACCTCCCCCACTGCAACTTGAGACCATTGCTCCTTGTTCTGTCATCTGCCACCACTGAGAACAGCCGAGTTCCATCCTCTTTGGAACCCCCCTTCAGGTAGTTGAAGGCTGCTATCAAATCCCCCCTCATTCTTCTCTTCTGGAGACTAAACAATCCCAGTTCCCTCAGCCTCTCCTCATAAGTCATGTGCTCCAGACCCCTAATCATTTTTGTTGCCCTCCGCTGGACTCTTTCCAATTTTTCCACATCCTTCTTGTACTGTGGGTCCCAAAACTGGACACAGTATTCCAGATGAGGCCTCACCAATGTCGAATAAAGGGGAACGATCACGTTTCTCGATCTGCTGGCAATGCCCCTACTTATACAGCCCAAAATGCCGTTAGCCTTCTTGGCAACAAGAGCACACTGTTGACTCATATCCAGCTTCTCGTCCACTGTGACACCTAGGTCCTTTTCTGCAGAACTGCTACCTAGCCATTCGGTCCCTAGTCTATAGCAGTGCATGGGATTTTTCCGTCCTAAGTGCAGGACTCTGCACTTGTCCTTGTTGAACCTCATCAGGGTTTTTTTGGCCCAATCCTCTAATTTGTCTAGGTCCCTCTGTATCCGATCCCTACCCTCTAGTGTATCTACCACGCCTCCTAGTTTAGTGTCATCTGCAAACTTGCTGAGAGTGCAGTCCACACCATCCTCCAGATCATTAATAAAGATATTAAACAAATCCGGCCCAAGGACCGACCCTTGGGGCACTCCGCTTGAAACAGGCTGCCAACTAGACATGGAGCCATTGATCACTACCCATTGAGCCCGACGATCTAGCCACCTTTCTATCCACCTTACAGTCCATTCATCCAGCCCATACTTCTTTAACTTGGCGGCAAGAATACTGTGGGAGACCGTATCCGTATCAAAAGTTTTGCTAAAGTCAAGGAATAACACATCCACTGCTTTCCCCTCATCCACAGAGCCAGTTATCTCATCAGAGAAGTCAATTAGGTTAGTTAGGCAGGACTTCTCATTGGTGAATCCATGCTGACTGTTCCTGATCACTTTCCTCTCCTCTAGGTGTTTCATAATTGATTCCTTGAGGACCTGCTCCATGATTTTTCCAGGGACTGAGGGAGTGAAGCTGACTGGCCTGTAGTTCCCCGGATCCTCCTTCTTCCCTTTTTTAAAGATGGGCACTACATTAGCCTTTTTCCAGTCATCTGGGACCTGCCCGATCGCCATGAGTTTCCAAAAATAATGGCTAATGGCTCTGCAATCTCATCCGCCAACTCCTTTAGCACCCTCAGATGCAGTGCATCCGGCCCCATGGACTTGTGCATGTCCAGTTTTTCTAAATTGTCCCGAACCACTTTTTTCTCCACAGAGGGCTGGTCACCTTCTCCCCATATTGTGCTGCCCAGTGCAGAAGTCTGGGAGCTGACCTTGTTCGTGAAGACAGAGGCAAAAAAATCATTGAGTACATTAGCTTTTTCCACATCCTCAGTCACTAGGTTGCCTCCCTCATTCAGTAAGGGGCCCACACTTTCCTTGACTTTCTTCTTGTTGCTAACATACCTGAAGAAACCTTTCTTGTTACAATCCAAGTGTGATTTGGCCTTCCTGATTTCACTCCTGCATGCCTGAGCAATATTTTTATACTCCTCCCAGATCATTTGTCCAATCTTCCACTTCTTGTATCTTCTTTTTTGCGTTTAAGATCAGCAAGGATTTCACTGTTTAGCCAAGCTGGTCGCCTGCCATATTTACTATTCTTTCTACACATCGGGATGGTTTGTTCCTGCAACCTCAATAAGGATTCTTTAAAATACAGCCAGCTCTCCTGGACCCCTTTGCCCTTCATGTTATTCTCCCCGGGGATCCTGCCCATCTGTTCCCTGAGGGAGTCAAAGTCTGCTTTTCTGAAGTCCAGGGTCCATATTCTGCTGCTCTCCTTTCTTCCTTGTGTCAGGATCCTGAACTCGACCATCTCATGGTCACTGCCTCCCAGGTTCCCATCCACTTTTGCTTCCCCTACTAATTCTTCCCTGTTTGTGAGCAGCAGGTTAAGAAAAGCTCTGCCCCTAGTTGGTTCCTCCAGCCCTTGCACCAGGAAATTGTCCCCTACACTTTCCAAAAACTTCCTGGATTGTCTATGCACCACTGTATTGCTCTCCCAGCAGATATCAGAGTGATTAAAGTCTCCCATGAGAACCAGGGCCTGTGATCTAGCAACTTCTGCTAGTTGCCAGAAGAAAGCCTCATCCACCTCATCCCCCTGGTCTGGTGGTCTATAGCAGACTCCAACCACGACATCACCCTTGTTGCTCACACTTCTCAACTTTATCCAGAGACTCTCAGATTTTTCTGCAGTTTCATACTGGAGCTCTGAGCAGTCATACTGCTCTCTTACATACAACACAACTCCCACACCTTTTCTGCCCTTCCTGTCCTTCCTGAACAGTTTATATCCATCCATGACAGTACTTCAGTTATTTGAGTTATCCCACCAAGTCTCTGTTATTCCAATTGCATCATAGTTCCCTGACTGTGCCAGGACTTCCAGTTCTCCCTGCTTGTTTCCCAGGCTTCTTGCATTTGTGTATAGGCACTTAAGATAACTCATCGATCGTCCCTCTTTCTCAGCATGAGACAGGAGTCCTCCTGTCTTGTGCACTCCTGCTTGTGCTTCCTCCCAGGATCCCATTTCCCCACTTACCTCAGGGCTTTGGTCTCCTTCCCCCGGTGAACCTAGTTTAAAGCCCTCCTCAATAGGTTAGCCAGCCTGCTGGCAAAGATGCTCTTCCCTCTCTTTGTTAGGTGGAGCCCGTCTCTGCCTAGCACTCCTCCTTCTTGGAACACCATCCCATTGTCGAAGAATCCAAAGCCTTCTCTCTGACACCACCTACGTAGCCATTCGTTGACTTCTACGATTCGACGGTTTCTACCCAGGCCTTTTCCTTGCACAGGGAAGATGGACGAGAACACCTTTATCCTTCTTCCCAGTGCCACGTAGTCTGCAGTGATCCGCTCAAGGTCATTCTTGGCAGTATCATTGGTGCTCACGTGGAGAAGGAGGAAGGGGTAGGGATCCGAGGGCTTGATGATTCTCGGCAGTCTCTCTGTCACATCGTGTATCCTAGCTCCTGGCAAGCAGCACACCTCTCGGTTTTCCCGGTCGGGGCGGCAGATAGATGACTCAGTCCCCCTGAGGAGGGAGTCCCCGAGCACCAGCACCCTCCTCCTCCTTTTGGGAGTGATGGTCGTGGAACCCCCAGCCCTGGGACAGTGCATCTTTTGCCTTCCAATTGGTGGAGTCTCCTTCTGCTCCCTTCCCTCAGATGGGTCATCTAGCCCACTCTCCGCATTAGTACCTGTATACTTACAGTGGCCAATGCCAGGTGCCTCAGAGGGAATGACCAGAACAGGTAATCATCAAGTGATCCATCCCCTTTCGCTCATTCCCAGCTTCTGGCAAACAGAGGCTAGGGACACCATTCCTGCCCATCCTGGTTAATAGCCATTGATGGACCTATCCTCCATGAATTTATTTAGTTCTTTTTTGAACCCTGTTATGGTCTTGGCCTTCACAACATACTCTGGCAATGAGTTCCACAGGTTAACTGTGTTGTGTGAAGAAATACTTCCTTTTATTTGTTTTAAACTTGCTACCTATTAATTTCATTTGGTGACCCCCAGTTCTTGAGTTATGAGAAGTAGTAAACAACACTTCCTTATCTACTTTCTCTACACCAGTCATGATTTTATAGACCTCAATCATACATCCCCTTAGCCATCTCTTTTCCAAGCTGAAGAGTCCCAGTCTTATTAATCTCTCCTCATCTGACAGCTGTTCCATACCCCTAGTAATTTTTGTTGCCCTTTTCTGAACCTTTTCCAATTCCATTTTATCTTTTTTGAGATGGGGCAACCACATCTGCACACAGTATTCAAGATGTGGGCATACCATGGACTTATATAGAGGTAACATGATATTTTCTGTCCCATTATCTACCCCTCACGTCTCTGGCTTGTGAAGCTATACACCAGTCACCATGATGGCAGCAAGGAAAGATTCAACTACCAGCCCAGCAGGTGCAGAATGACAGTTGAATGTGCTTGTGGTAGATTGAAGAGATGCTGGTGTCATTTACTCACATGATTGGATCTCAGTGAGAAAAGTAACCCAATGGTTATAGCTGCCTGCTGAGTCCTGCATAATATCTGTGAAGCAAAGGGGGAAAGGTTGCCACTGGGTTAGAAGTGAAGTGGCTGTCTGCTGAGTTTGAACAGCCAGACAAAAGGCCTATTAGAAGAGCTCAACACAGAGCTATGAAGCTCAGGTAGACTTTGAAGGAGCACTTTAACAGTGCACTACAGTAATTGGCTATGGTGTATTGTGGGCTACCTGGCCCTGTTGCTTTGGGGCCTATTAGGAATTGTGTGGTGCTGTGTGTTCATGTATGAATACAACACCTATTCATTTTGTGGTGCTTGGTATATATTTATGATTATTACATGGTGTGTGTTTGTCACTGATGCTCTGAGTTGTGTCACACTGTACAGTAACATGTAGGTGGGTGCTTTCAGAACTGCTAGACAATCTGCACCATATGTTGTGAACTAATAAAGATGAATTATGTTCCAAATAATAAAATTTTATTCAGTGACAAGATCAGTGAAAAGAAAAATCCATACAATTTAAAAGCAAATACATAAGAAACTTAATAAGTTGATAGAAGAGAACTTATCAAGAAGAAAAAACATTTATGTCCATTTTAGCTATACATACAAATATCATGGCTTTCACAGGTCAGTTCATGTGAAGCTGTGGTTGTCTTTAATGTCCCCCAGGGTGGAGTGGTAAGAGTAGGGATGTGGCCTGTAACGCCATGTGAATGTTGGGAGGGATTGCGGGGGATAGGGAGGTGCTGCAATGGAGTTTTCAATTAACTGCAAAGGGAGGTGAGCTCAGGATTGTTGAACCTGTAGGTCCATAAGAGTCTGCAGCATCTGTGTTTGCTGCCAGAGAAGCCCCGTTATTTCCTAGTCTATCTCCCTCTCCTTTTCCTTAGGGGACTCCTGAGCCTTTCTCCTGTCTGCTCTTTCATTCTCCAGGCTGTCTGCAATGTTCACCCTCACGGTCTGATGCAGCACTGGCTAGCAGTATTTCATTGACCATGTCATCCCAAGTCCTCTTCTTTCTCCTCCTGGCTCAGGCATTCTGTGGATGTGGAGGGGGAAAGCCTCAAGGCCACAATGTCAGCAGCTGCAGATAAAACACAGAGAGGTGCCATTGTCAGTGCAGTCACAATAGAAAGCAAAATAGAAGATTCTGGACTCCCTTCCCTTACTCCCCTAAAGTTTTAAATAAGACATACTTATTGACACTTCTCCTTTGGAGTGTCTGTGCACCGTGCCACTACAGAACAGCCTTGGTGAGTATGGCCTGCCAGGGATGAGGGAAATGAGGGAATTGCTTCATTGAACAAAATTATGGCTACAGGGCAATGGAACTGAATACGGGCACCATTTAGCACAGGTGGTGGAGATTTTGGCTTATACCTCACTCCTGAAATTAACAAAGGCAGAGAGAGCACAGCTGCTGCTGGCATCCTGAAGCTGCCTGGGCCTGCATGCTGCTATCTTGTGTACAGCAGTGGTGCCTGCTGAAGTTATTCCTTTCTGGCATGGGAAACTGTCCTATGGCAGAGGAAGAAATAAGGCTGCCATCTGTAGAAGACTTTGGGAGAGGACTGCAGAATACCTCTGTGAAAGTTTCATTGAGATCTCTCAGGAGGGCCTGGTCTACACTATGACTTTAATTCAGATTTAGCAGCATTAAATTGAATTAACCCTGCACCTGTCCACACAACGAAGCCATTTATTTAGAAATAAAGGGCTCTTAAAAACGATTTCTGTACTCTACCCCGACGAGTGGAGTAGCGCCAAAATCAATATTGTAATTTCGAATTAGGGTTAGTGTGGCCGCAATTCGATGGTATTGGCCTCTGGGAGCTGTCCCACAGTGCACCATTGTGACCGCTCTGGACAGCAATCTGAACTTGGATGCACTGGCCAGGTAGACAGGAAAAGCCCCATGAACATTTGAATTTAATTTCCTGTTTGCCCAGCGTGGAGAGCACAGGTGACCACAGATAGCTCAGCTCATCAGCACAGGTAACCATGCAGGCCGATAATCGAAAAAGAGCACCAGCATGGACTGTACGGGAGGTACTGGATCTGATCGCTATATGGGGAGAGGATTCAGTGCTAGCAGAACTTCGTTCGAAAAGAATAAATGCCAAAACTTTTGAAAAAATCTCCAAGGGTATGATGGAGAGAGGCCACAATAGGGACTCAGATCACTGCCGCGTGAAAGTCAAGGAGCTCAGACAAGCCTATCAAAAAACAAAGGAGGCAAATGGTTGCTCCGGGTCAGAGCCATGGACATGCCGCTTCTACGCCGAGCTACATGCAGTTCTAGGGGGGGCTGACACCACTACCCCACCTCTGACTGTGGATTCCGAGGCGGGGATAATCTCATCAGCTACACCTGAGGATTCTACGGATGGAGAAGAGGAGGAGGAGGACGACGAGCTTGCGGAGAGCACCCAGCACTCCGTTCTCCCCAACAGCCAGGATCTTTTTCTCAGCCTGACTGAAGTACCCTCCCAACCCTCCCAAGCCAGTATCCAAGACCATGACCCCATGGAAGGGACCTCAGGTGAGTTTACCTTTTAAAATATAAAACTTGTTTTAAAAGCAAGTGTTTTTTAATAATTACTTTGCCCTGATGACTTGGGATGCATTCGTGGCCAGTACAGCTACTGGAAAAGTCTGTTAACATGTCTGGGGATGGAGCAGAAATCCTCCAGGGACATCTCCATGAAGCTCTCCTGGAGGTACTCCAAAAGCCTTGCCACAAGGTTTCTGGGCAGTGCAGCCTTATTCCGTCCTCTATGGTAGGACACTTGACCATGCCATGCTTGCAGCAAGTAATCTGGTATCATTGCATTACAAAGCCTGGCAGCGTATGGTCCCGGTGTTTGCTGGCATTCAAGCAACATCCGTTCTTTATCTCACTGTGTAATCCTCATGAGAGTGATATCGCTCATGGTAACCTGGTTGAAATACAGGAATTTAATTAAGGGGACAGAAGTGGCCCTTCCTACTGAGCTGTTTGCCTGTGGCTGAAAAGAAATCCTTCCCTGCAGTTAGCCAAGCGCAGGGGGTGGGGGAGGGGGAATTGGCCCTGAGCTTTTCGCGTTTGGCTAGCAGGGATCTTCCCTGTTACCAGCCACATGGTGGGGGGAGGGGTACAGCGATTATCCCAGATAATTCATGGCGGGAGGAGGTGTGGGGGGGTTAGTTTGGTTTCTGCAGGGATCTTCCCTGATATCAGCCATGCGGTGGGGGGAGGGATAAAGCGATCATCCCAGAGAATTGGATGGTGGGGGGGTTAGTTTGTTTTCTGCTGCTGAAGGTTAACAGGAAAACCGCAGCAGTCAATGGGCTCTGCTTGGTATGTGGGAAAGGAGGGCGCAGAAGCCGAAAGACAATGGCTTACCATGGCCGCATGCAAGCTGAATTCTGTTGTCCAGACCTGCGTCTGTGATCTCTAACACCAAAGCCACAGGCACTCAATATTAAGATGGAAAATGCGACCTTGTACTGAAATCACATGTGCTATGTAATGTGAATAGTGTTGTTCACCATGAAAGAGTATAAGCATTGTTTTGTAAAATGTAACATTTTAAAAACTTCTCTCCTTTTTTTCAACCCTCCCTCCAGCAGCTGCAAATTTTTCAAGCCTCCCTCCTCCATCCCGAAGGCTATCTCAGATAAGGTGGCGGAGAAAGAGGACGTGAGACGAAATGTTCACAGAAATGATGGAATGCACCCGCAATAAAAGAGCTCATTTGAATGAGTTGAAGGACACGGTATCTAAATCTATGAAAGCTGCCAGTGAACGTGAGGTCATGAGGGACGCTCGAGATGAGAGGTGGCAGGCTGCAACATTGGGGCTGCTGTGTGATCAAACGGACATGCTCCGGCATCTGGTGGAGCTTCAGGAATGGCAGCAGGATAACAGACTGCCGCTGCAGCCACTGTATAACCTCCCTCCCCCCTCACCATGTTCCATATCCTCCTCACCCAGATGTGTAAGAATGCCGGGGGGGGGGGAGGTTCCGTGCACCTTCCCACTCCACCCCAGTGGACAGCCCAACCAAAAGGCTGTCATTATATTGAATTTTTTCAGTGGCCTTTTACTTCCCTGCTATCCTCCTCCCAAACCTTACCCAGATTACCTTGTCGGTTCTCTCCCTATGTTTATAATCAATTAATAAAGAATACATGAATTTTAAACGATAGTGACTTTATTTCCTTTGAAAGCAAACTGGGGGAAGGGGGAGGGTGGGTTCCTAACAGAGAATGAGTCAATAAAGGGGGCGGGTTTTCATGAAGGAGAAACAAACAGAAACTTCACACTGTAGCCTGGTCAGTCATGAAACTGGTTTTCAAAGCTTCTCTGATGCACAGAGCTTCCTGGTGTTCTCTTCTAATCGCCTTGGTGTCTGGCTGCGCATAATCAGCAGCCAGGCGATTTGCCTCAGCCTCCCACCCCGCCATAAAGGTCTCCACTTTACTTTCACAGAGATTGTGGAGCACACAGCAAGCAGAAATAACAATGGGGATATTGGTTTGGCTGAGGTCTGAGCGAGTCAGTAACGATCGCCAGCGACCTTTTAAATGTCCAAATGCACATTCCACCACCATTCTGCACTTGCTCAGCCTGTAGTTGAACAGCTCCTGACTCCTGTCCAGGCTGCCTATGTATGGCTTCATGAGCCATGGCATTAAGGGGTAGGCTGGGTCCCCAAGAATAACTATTGGAATTTCAACATCCCCAACCTTTATTTTCTGGTCCGGGAAGTAAGTCCCTTGCTGCAGCCGTTTAAACAGATTAGTGTTCCTGAAGACGCGAGCGTCATGAACCCTTCCCGGCCAGCCCACTTTGATGTAGGTGAAACGTCCCTTGTGATCCACAAGTGCTTGCAGCACCATTGAAAAGTACCCCTTGCGGTTTATGTACTGGGTACCCTGTTGCTCCGGTGCCAAGATAGGGATATGGGTTCCATCTATCGCCCCACCACAGTTAGGGAATCCCATTGCAGCAAAGCCATCCACTATGACCTGCACATTTCCCAGAGTCACTACCTTTCGAAGCAGCAGCTCAGTGATTGCTTTGGCTACTTGCATCACAGCAGCCCCCACAGTAGATTTGCCCACTCCAAATTGATTCCCGACTGACCGGTAGCTGCCTGGCATTGCAAGCTTCCACAGGGCTATCGCCACTTGCTTCTCAACTGTGAGGGCTGCTCTCATCTTCGTATTCTGGCGCTTCAGGGCAGGGGAAAGCAAGTCACAAAGTTCCAAGAAAGTGCCCTTACGCATGCAAAAATTTCGCAGCCTCTGGGAATCGTCCCACACCTGCAACACTATGCAGTCCCACCAGTCTGTGCTTGTTTCCCAGGCCCAGAATCGGTGTTCCATGGCTATAACCTGCGCCATTAACAGCATGATCTCCAAAGCACCAGGTCCCGCGGTTTGATAGAATTCCATGTCTATATCCTCATCATTCTTGCCGCCGTGCTGCCGTAGCCTACTCCTCGCTGCCTGGTTTTGCAGGTTCTGGTTCAGGATAAACTGCACGATAACACGCGAGGTGTTTACAATGTTCCTGACTGCTGTCTTGAGCTGAGCGGGCTCCATGGTTGCCGTGGTATGGCGTCTGCACTGTTCACCCAGGAAAAAGGTGCGAAACGGTTGTCTGCCATTGCTTCCCTGGAGAGGGGGGATGATATACCCAGAACCACCCACGACAATGTTTTTGGCCCCATCAGGCATTGGGATCTCAACGCAGAATTCCAATGGGTGGTGGAGACTGCGGGAACTATGGGATAGCTATGGGATAGCTACCCACAGTGCAGTGCTCCAGAATTCGACGCTAGCCCCGGTACATGGACGCACACCACCAAATTAATGTGCTTAGTGTGGCCGCATACATTTGACTTTATACAATCTGTTTCCAAAATTCGAATTATATAAATTCGGATTAATCCCGTAGTGAAGACATACCCGAGGATTCAAGGGACATCTCTGTGTTCATAAACAAACTGCTCCACATGGCCCCCCCTTGCCTAACTCTACAATGGAATGAAAAGCAAATACCAATGCTGTACTGCTACCTCTTCTAGTACGAGGAAATGTACTTGTGCTTGCACAGCCTCTTCTCCCCACTGACCCCAAGCCAGAGCACATCTGGAGCATGTAGCTAGCATGGTCAGCAGGGTAATCAGGAAAAGGCATTTTAAAAATGTACAGAGTTTAAAGGGGACAGGGGCCATCCTGTCTATGTAACCACTGGGCAGTGGAGTTCACAATTGAGACCAGAGTGGTCAGTGTTGGGCATTGTGGGACAACTGTTGGAGGACTGTTAAGGTCAACATAGGTAATGCAGTGTTTACACTTATGCTGTGTCAACCACTGTACATTGACCATGGCTAAATGACACTCAGGGAGGTGGGGTTACTATGTTGGTGTAACGGGATGCTTACATCAGTGGGAGACAAATATAAATATAGACACATGCAGAACTATGTTGACACAAGGTGGCTTACTTCAACCTAACATTATAGTGTAGCCCAGGCCTTAGATTCAAGATTGCAGGGCCTAACTTTTAGTGCCCTCCCACCTAGTGGAATCCACAGCTTTGAGCTGGGGGCCCAGGCTGCCTGTGCAATGCATGCAGAGAGTTAGTCACCTAAAAATGCTTATAGTACACCTACTGGATTGGGCACCACAAGTGAGAGAGGTGGGAAATGTCTAGTTTGATGATCCTGCTTGGGCTTAGGTGCCTGGGTGTCAGGGCTTAGGAAACTGACTACATGCCCACTAGCAGAAATGTAGGCACCTAAGGGGCTATTCCAATGGAGACGTAGGCCCCGAGGAAGTTTAGGTGGCAGCTGAGCACGGACTTTGAGGATCTAAATTTTGGTTGTGGGCACCATAAGTGGCAGTTAGGCAGCTAATCCCTTTGTGGAAGTAGCTCCATATTGTCACTTATTAGACAATAGTATTGAAGGACAGAAGAGAGTTTGTGTGGTAGAGGCATGGGAAGATAACTACCTCCAGAGGAGGTAAACAGTGATCACTTTATTACTTATAGGAAGATCTGAAGCACCAGCAGGAATGACCCTGTTGTGAGTCCCTTTGAGGTCTAAAGGAGAGGTTGCTTTTAGGTCTATTTCAGGTTTTTAAATTCTCTTACTTTTCATGATGTCCCAGTTGGCTTAAAAATAAGAACTTTTTCTTCCACTGTCTCTATTAGACAAGGTTATTCTCTACCTCAGAGGTGGGCAAACTACAGCCTGCAGGCCACATCCGGCCCGTGGGACAGTCTTGCCTGGTCCTGAGCTCCCCTGGCCCCTGCCCTGTTGTCCCCGCTCCCCTGCAGCCTCAGCTCACTTCACCGCCAGTGCTCTGGCCAGCTGCTCCTGCCAGGCAGCGCAGTGGCATGGCTGGCTCCGGCATGGTAAGGGGAGACAGAGGTCCTGGGAGGCAGTCAGGGAACAGGGAGCATGGGGTGGTTGGATGGGGTGGAGTTTCTGGGGGGGGGGGACGGTCAGGGAATGGGGAACAGGGGGGTTGGATAGGCATAGGAGTCCGGGGGGGGGGGCCTGTCAGAGAACAGGGTATGGATAGGGGTTGGGAAAGTCAGGGGACAGGGAGCAGAGAAGGTTGAATGGGTCGGGAATTTGGGGGTGGGGGGCAGTCAGGGGACAGGGAGCAGTTGGATAGGCATGGGAGTCCCAGGGGGCCTGTGTGGGGGGGGTGAATAGGGGTTGGGGCAGTCAGGGGACAGGGAGAAGGGAGGGTTGGATAGGGGGTGGGATTCCAGGGGGGCAGTTAGGGGTGGGAGTCCTGGGAGTGGGCTGTCAGGGGACAAGGAACGGGGGGGTTGGATGGGTCGGGATTCTGAGGGGGGCAGTCAGGGGATGGGAAGTGGGAAGGGGTAGATGGGGGTGGGGCACTGTTTGGGGAGGCACAGCCTTCCCTACCTGGCTCTCCAAATAGTTTTGCAATCCCAATGTGGCCCTTGGGCCAAAAAGTTCCCCCCCCCCGCTCTACCTTGTCTCATTGTCTTTTTTTGTTTTGTCTTTTTGTTTTAATAAAGAGCAACTAAAGCGCTATTAGCAAGTTGAGGAGTTTTTATGAGAATCATGAAGTATGTAACTTTCCCCCAGATCTAAAATGACATGCTGATAAAAAAGTATTACTTCTTCAAATTATTTTTATCAGGCTGGGATTATCTGATTTCGCTTTTCTTATTCAAAACTCTAGCAAAAACCTTGTGTAGCAGAGTAGGATATAGCTGAGCCATTTGTAACACCTTGTATTTATGAGTATGACAGGATTAAGGTATTAGATTTTCAGTTAGATAACATCGTTTCTTGATAAAAGCAGCATTTCTGATTCAAAATTAGCCAGTTTTAATAGGAATTTACTTGACACCAAGTATTTCATTTGTTTTGGAAGTATAAGGCATAAATGGTAAGATATAAAGTCTTTGTATTTTTTGCTAGACCTTCGAGATTCTTATTTTCCATTAGATGTTTGAGGAATTTTCTTGTATTGAAATAAACATTTCAAGATATGGCTTTTTTACTTGTTGGATATATGTTTAATTTTTAAAAATGAACATTTTATTGTCACTGAAATATCTAAAAGTAAGAATTTGTAGAATATGACTGATGATTAAGGTAATATAAAAACAGAATTAAATGGCATTTAGACTGCAACTGGATCTTTTTGGCAGGGGAATGTATTTCATAAACTCAAGGTTGAAAAACCAAATATAATCTAAACATTTGAGGTAAGCGAGGGGTTAGGAGGATGAGATTCCACTGGGAGGTTTCCTACAACAAAGGAACCTCAAAATTTAATTGGAGAATATTAGGCTGAGATAGAGAAACTAACAGCTGCACATCTTATATTACATTGGGCTTGCAGTTTGCTAGAGGAGAGGAAAGGCAAGGCATGATGACTTTGGCGGAAGGATGTTCTAGCAATATTACATCACAATTCCACCCATAAAGCCTGGCCAATTACAGTAGGTAAAAAATACATATTTGGCACATCTCTACCCGAAAGCAATGCTGTAGCTGTGGAGCAGTCACAAACTTACTCTCTGTGAAGGGGGTGCATAAATGAAGACTCTTGGGGAACTCTACACTGACTATGAAAAGTTTGGCTATAAAGCGAATAAACTGGCCATCACTGTGGGACATCCTCAGCGCATGAAAGAGCTAATAATACTTTCTCCCTCTCCAGTAAGCCCAGGCTACAGCATGCCAGTTCTGAGCAGGCTGGGTAACTGCTGCTACCCCCTTTCATCCCAAACTGGGGGTGAAGAGCACACAATCATGATACTTCCCCACGAAGGCCTGGTATGGGGGTGGTGTGTTTAATGCCTTCCTGTTCTTGCTGCAGTAGAGCAGATGGACTATGGCACTTTTCATGGGAGTGAGGGCGAAGAACAGTGCCTGGAGTACAGGAGAATCCCTGGCAAAATTAGCAAACAGGGAGAGGGTCTGTATCGGTTTTGGGTGTGTATGTATTTGCAGAGTGTGTGAATTTGGAGTGGTAGAAATCTGTGTGGTGTGGAAGTCTGCATCTTGTGGGAGGGGATCATGTGTTTTTTGTAGTGGATCTGTGTCAGGAATCTGTATTGGTTGTGGCTGGACAGAAATAAATGTGTGTGTTTCATAGGCCAAGGGTTGTTTTTGTTTTGAGAGGGGGAGAATTAAATGTGGGGGGAGTGCCTGCATTATATTGTGTAAAATCTGAGTCATTAGCAATAATCTTTGAAAAGTTATGGAAGACGGGAGAGATTCCAGAAGACTGGAAAAGGGCAAATATAGTGCTCATCAATAAAAAGGGAAATAAGGAGAACCCAGAGAATTACAGACCAGTCAGCTTAACTACTGTACCCAGAAAGATAATGGAGCAAATAATTAAGCAATCAATTTGTAAATATCTAGAAGATAATAAGGTGATAAATAACAGTCAGCATGGATTTGTCAAGAACAAATCACGTCAAACTAATCTGATAGCTTTCTTTGACAGGGTAACAAGCCTTGAGGATAGGCGGGAAGCGGTAGATGTGGTATATCTTGACTTCTTGACTTTAGTAAAGCTTTTGATACTGTCTCACATGACCTTCTCATGAACAAAGTAGGGAAACACAACCTAGATGGAGCTATAAGGTGGGTGCAAAACTGGTTGGAAAATCGTTCCCAGAGAGTAGTTATCAGTGGTTCACAGTAATGCTTGAAGGGCATAATGAGCAGGGTCCTGCAAGGATCAGTTCTGGGTCCTGTTCTAGTCAATATCTTCATCAATGATTTAGATAATGGCATGGAGCATACACTTATAAAGTTTGGAGACGATACCAAGCTGGGAGGGGTTGCAAGTGCTTTGGAGGATAGCATTAAAATTCAAACTGATCTGGACAAACTGGAGAAATGGTCTGAAGTAAATAGGATGAAATTCAGTAAGGACAAATGCAAAGTACTCCACTTGGGAAGGAACAGCTGCACACATACAAAATGGGAAATGACTGCCTAGGAAGGAGTACTGCAGTAAGGGATCTGGGGGGGTCATAGTGGACCATAAGCTAAATATGAATCAACAGTGTAAAAAAACCGAACATCATTCTGGGATGTATTAGGAGGAGTGTTGCAAGCAAGACACGAGAAGTAATTCTTCTGCTCTACTCCACGCTGATTAGGCCTCAACTGGAGTATAGTGTCCAGCTCTGGGCGCCACATTTCAGGAAAGATGTGGACAAATTGGAGAAAGTCCAGAGAAGAGCAACAAAAATAATTAGAAGTCTAGAAAACATGATCTGTGAGGGAAGATTGAAAAAAAATGGGTTTGTTTAGTCTGGAAAAGAGAAGACTGAGAGGGGACATGATAATAGTTTTCAAGTACATAAAAGGTTGTTACAAGGAGGAGGGAGAAAAATTGTTCTTCTTAGCCTCTGAGGATAGGACAAGAAGCAATGGGCTTAAATTGCAGCAAGGGAGATTTAGACTGGACATTAGGAAAAACTTCCTAACTGTCAGGGTGATTAAGCACTGGAATAAATTGCCTAGAGGGGTTGTGGAATCTCCATCATTGGAGATTTTTAAGAGTAGGTTAGACAAACACCTGTCAGGAATGGTCTAGATAATACTTAGTCCTGCCATGAGTGCAGGGGACTGGACTATATGACCTCTCAAGGTTCCTTCCAGTCTATGATTCTATGATTCTATGAAAGTGACAGAATTAGTTGTTCTTTTTTAGTGGGTAGAGGGGGGAAGAATAATTGAATAAGGATTAGGGCAGGGGTGGGCAAACGTTTTGGCCCGAGGGCCACATCTGGGTATGGAAATTGCATGGTTGGACATGAATGCTCACAAAATTGGGGGTTGGGGTGCCGGAGGGCTCCAGATGGGGGTGAGCGCTCTGGGATGGGGCTAGGGATGAGGGGTTGGGGGTGCAGGAGGGTACTCTGGGCTGGGACCGAGGGGTTCGTAGGGCGGGAGGGGGATCAGGACTGGGGCAGGGGGTTGGGGCACGGGAGGGAGTCAGGGTGGCAGGCTATGGAGGTGCTTACCTCAAACAGCTCCCAGAAACAGCGGCATGTCCCCCCTCCAGCTCCTACGTGGAGGTGCGGCCCCTGCAGCTCCCATTGGCTTTGGTTCCTGGCCAATGGGAGCTGCAGGGCATGGCGCTTGGGGTGGAAGGGGGACGTGCTGCTGCTTCTGGGAGCCGTTCGGAGTGGAGTAAGACCCTGATCCCGCTTCCCAGCTGCAGTGTCGGAGTGGGGGCAAGCCCCAGACCCCACTTCCGGCGGAAGCTCAAGGGCCGGATTAAAACCTCTGGAGGGCCAGATGTGGCCCCCAGGCCATAGTTTGCCCACCTCTGGATTAGGGGAAAGATTTGGAATGGGGGAAGAGAGAGAAAGGAAACCTCTCACCATTAGCAAGCATATTAATTTATGTTACACAAACAATGTAACTGGTGGGGTTTAGAACCAATAAGTCTCTCAGAGTCATTATAGGCCATCATTGTTTTCCACTGCAACTCTGACCAAAGTATGCACATATAAATATTTACTTAGCCATGTTCTTAACCAGTTCTTAACAATTTCGATGTATATACATAAATAAATACAAGAGGTAGGGGGAATAAACAGAAAGAACTGGAAGTATTAGTCCGTAAACTAAATTATGACTTAATTGGCACCACCAAGACTTGGTGGGATAAATCTTATGACTAGAATATTGCTATAGATGGATCTAGCTTGTTTAGGGAGGATAGGCAGAATAAAAAGGGAGGAGATGTTACATTATACATCAAGAATACATATACTTATTCTGATGTTTAGAAGAAGGTGAGAGACAGACCAGAAAAAAGTCTTTGAGTAAAGATGAAAAGGGATAAAAAATAGGGGTAATATCATGGAAGGGATATACTGTAGACCATCACATCAGTAAGTGGAGGTGAATGAAGCAGTTATAGGACAAATAACAGAAATAACCAAAACAAGAGACAATAATAATGGGGGACTTAACTACCCAGACATTTGTTGGAAAATAATAGGGAAAAACAAAATTTCTAAGAAGTTCTTGGAATGCATTGGGGATAACTTTTTGTTTCATAAAGTGGAGGAAGTAATCAAGAAGACAGACATTTTAGATTTGAATCTGACCAACAAGGAGGAATATGTACAGTATTTGAAGGTGGAAAGCAATCTGAGTGAAAGTGTTCATGAAATTATACATTTCATGATTTTAAGGAGAGGAAGAAGTAGGAGCAAGCAGAATAAGGACAACAAACTTCAAAACAAAACAAAACAACAACAACAACAACAAAACGATTTAACAAAATTCAGAGAACTGGTAGGTAATGTACCATGGGAAGAAAATGTAAGAAAAAAAGGAGTTCAGGAAAGCTGGAAGTTTCTCAAGGAGACAATATTACATGTACAATTGCAAATTAGTCTGATGCAAAGGAGAGATAGGAAGAATAGTAAGAGGCCAATATGACTCCATCAGAAGCTCTTTAATGACCTGATAATCAAAAAGGAATCCTACAAAAAGTGAAAACATGGATGATTTACTAAGGAGGATTGCAAAAGAATAGCACAAGGCATGTAAAGACAAAATCAGGCTGAGGCACAAAAGGAATTATACCTAAATGCACAACTACAAAAAGTAGGATGTGGGGGCCAGGGGCAATGGGGGGATGGGTGGGGAGCCCAGGGAGGCAGCTGGGCCTGGGTGCGATGGAGTGAATGGGGAGCTCAGGATGGCAGTATGGGTCAGGAAGGATGGGTGGGGAGCCCAGTGAGGCATCAGGGGCCTGTGGTGCCAAAATACAAGTTTGCATTGGGTGCCATTTTCCCTAATGCCAGCCCTGGTTAAACTTATTGAAACTAGTTGGTGTAACAGTCACCCTTCAGTCAGGAAAATGTAAGGAACAATTCAGTTTCTTTCTAGATCTCTCACAAGTCTAAGGCTCATTAGCCATTTGTTCTGGTGCTGGCTTTAACTCTGGTCTCTTTTACAATGGGATGTTGCTGGTTCAGGTGCTACGTTTGAGGGAGATGAATGTGTCAATTTTATAAGCATGTACACACACAAACACCCTCTGAGAAATGTATTGAACCCATGTGCTAAAGTCTAGGTAGCTAAGGTGACATTTTCCTTTATCTATTGTGTGATCTCCATCCTCAAGACCATGCCACCTGCTAATAAGAGGAACAGCTGTGCATAGATGATTATGCACTATATTTAATTGAAACATACAGTCAACCAAACTTCTTTTTGATTTTTTTTTAATTTGCATCTTAGTACTAGAACAGCA
The DNA here is from genome assembly GCF_027887155.1 of Malaclemys terrapin pileata. NCBI lineage: Eukaryota > Metazoa > Chordata > Testudines > Emydidae > Malaclemys > Malaclemys terrapin. The sequence continues at coordinate 167,312,450 of NC_071506.1, forward strand.
GCAAAACAATCTGTTATATTAGATGACATATCCATCCGGCTTTCATGAGTTTAAAGGTCATCCATTCCTAACATTTAGAATAGGTTTTAAACGTATATTTAGATATCCTAAATATATATATATATAGGTTCAAAAATGTCTTTTTCCAATATTTGATTCACAGTTCTTGCTGCTCTTGACACTATAATAAAAAACTACTCATTTTACAGACTGAACAAAACTCAGCAAATTGGCTCCTTACATTCAGTTCTCCTTCAGTTGTCTCACCCAAGACACTATAAAGAACTGCCTTGTAGGCTTTAACTGTGAATAGCATGCTCTGATCTGCTCCTGCAACTTCACAATATTTGAACTTTCTGTTTCCCTGGGCACTGCAAAAACCTTTTGCTCCTGTAACTCTTGAAATAAAAAGCAGTGTTCTTTATGAATTTTTAACACGGCACACTTTTCCTGCCAATGCTTTCAGGCAAGTCACATCAGTATGTGGACACTTGCATTTGAAGCTCAAAGCCTGACTGCCTCTATTTGTAAACAAGTGTGAACAACATGAGCACATTAGTGTCACTTCCCAGTAAATTCAGTGTTAAGAAATTACAAATGTATGTACTATATAACAGTTTGACAAAGCTGTATTAAAATACATTATTCATAGTAATCTTTTTCAAAACCTGACATTTTTGAAAGTTTTTCACTTTGTGCATCATAAAATTGTAATGTTGGTTGTGAAAGTGTAAACAAAAAAGCCTAATGTATTTGGGCTTTTGCTTTCTAAGAATTTTGCAAAAGGGCAAAAACTGTTTATGTTTTAACCTGGAAGGTTTTTCATTTTTGACTAATTATTTTAAGTGAATTCAAGTCAAGCCTTTACTTTTCTATGGTGTCACCAGTCTCTGTGTGTGTGTGTGCGCGCACGCGCACGTGCACGTGCATGTGGGTGGGTATGTGCATGGTCAGGGAAAATAATATATGTCAAGACTGACTTAAAAATCAGTTCTAGGCCTTTAACCTTCAACAGAACACTGAATAAGTGAGGGGTCTATGGACGCTGACATTTATGGCAAAGCAGGAAAATAGATGTCTATTGATGGGGCTGTATCTCTGATCATAGTTCATAGCCCCCTTTCAGCAATTGAGTTAACATTACCTGCCTGATGTCAGGCACTGCAATGATCACTGCCAAGAGACAGGCTGATGGTCCCAAGCCTCCTGTGTCGATGATGGCTGTTTTGCTGATATGATCAACATAATTCAATCACTGTCAGTAGTTATTTCTGCCCTGCTTCTCCATGCTACTCACTAGCCTATTGCATCTTTCTGTACTGTTTGCTTCTGAAAGATATTAGCACCAAGAGAAATAAAAGCTAACGCTCCCAAACTGTAATCTTGACAAACTTCAAATACGGCATCTTTTATTTAACTGCTAGAGAGGTACTGAAGAATATGGTGCTGCTTTTCAGAGTTCCATTATAAATGTGGAAAGAGTTTATGTTTTACTCTCAATGCGAGACAATATGTTCTTGTAGAATTATAATAAATTATCAATGACTAATATATAAAGACTACAAAAAATAAATAAAAATGGGTAAGACACAATTCTATCCTCAGATACATGTATGGAACAGCTCCAAGGAGCCATGCATGCATATCTGAGAGTATAGTTTTGTACTAAATGAATAATTTGTTTTTACTAACTGATTTAATTATGTTACTTTAGCCAGAGTGGCATTCCTTTCGCACAGCTCAAATTTTATATGAAATATCTCCTACAGATTTTATGGTATCTCGCACCCTATTTCAATTGAAAATTAGTTAATATGTTGCTACTGTAATGTCATCCATTGAGAGAAACTGAAAAAGATAACAATGATTTTAACTATTAGACTGTTACTAATGGTTTTCATACCCAGGATGTGGCTTGGTGTTTTTAAACTTCTGTATTGATTAGACGTTGTGTACAATATGTGAAATATTCACTAATGACTTTTTAACTTTTTGATTTCAATTCCCTCCAAGGACCAGATATCAAACTCTATAAAAATAGCTGTGAAATTTATTGCTATTTCTTTAAAATATTAGGGTGGTTTACCATCTACTTGCTTTCATCATATCATAGTCGCCTCAGTTCAAGCTTCAGTTTAGAATGACAAATTTAATTTTAGTTCCAACTTTAAATGAATTATTTTTAATAAATGGATCTAAACATGAACAAAAGACTAAGTAAATACAATTTAAATACTATCAAATTAGCCACTTGTAAACTTGCCCCCCCTCGCCCCTCCCCTAACACCCTAAAATCCAAACAATCTCAAATTAACACTCCCCTTATTCATAGATTAAGGCCAGATAGTTTAAGGCCATAAAGGACCATTAGATCATGTAGTCCAGGAATCGGCAACCTTTGGCCCGCGGCCCGCCAGGGACGGTTTGTTTACCTGCCGTGTCCGCAGGTTTGGCCAATCGCAGCTCCCACTGGCTGTGGGTTCGCTGCTCCAGGCCAATGGAGGTTGTGGGAAGTGGCAGCCAGCATATCCCCTGGCCCATTCTGCTTCCCGCAGTCCCCATTGGCCTGGAGTAGCGAACCGCAGCCAGTGGGAGCCGCGATCGGCCAAACCTGTGGACGCGGCAGGTAAACAAACCGGCCCTGCCCGCCAGGGTGCTTATCCTGGCGGGCCACACGCCAAAGGTTGCTGATCCCTGATGTAGTCTGACCTCTTGTATATCACAAGCCCTTCAATTTCACCCAGTTACCTTTGTACTGATTCCAAGAAGTGGTTTGAATAAACCATAATGTAGTCAATTAATTCATTTTATCATTCATTTATCATTGGATTATGTGATATTATGGTCAATTTATATGCTATTTCATATATAACCAATGTATGCTAAATAGATTTAAGTTGTAGGATAATAGAAGTATAGGATTGATAAGTACTTAGGAGGGATGAGAGTGTACAGGAAAAGCTTTGTTATCTGGCATGTTGGGGGAATTGAGGGTGGCAGTTAGTCAAAAATTCCAGTTAACTAAGAGTTATTAGGGCTGTCAAGCGATTAAAAAAATTAATTGTGATTAATTGCATGATTAATAGTGCCGTTAAACAATAATAGAATACCATTTATTTAAATATTTGTGGATGTTTTCTACATTTCCAAATATATTGATTTCAATTACAACACAGAATACAAAGTGTACAGTGCACACGTAATATTTATTTTTTATTACAAATATTTGTACTGTAAAAAAATAGTTTTTTTCCATGAAAGTTGAACTTGCAAATGTAGAATTATGTACAAAAAATAACTGCATTCAAAAATAAAAACTTGTAAAACTTTAGAGCCTACAAGTCCACTCAGTCCGACTTCAGGCAATGGCTCAGACAAACAAGTTTGGTTACAATTTTTAAGAGATAATGCTGCCCGCTTCTTGTTTACACTGTCACCTGAAAGTGAGAACAGGCATTTGCATGGCACTGTTGTAGCCAGCATTGCAAGTTATTTACGTGCCAGATGCGCTAAAGATTCATATGTCCGATCATGCTTCAGCCACCATTCCAGAGGATATACGTCCATGCTGATGACAGGTTCTGCTCAATAATGATCCAAAGCAGAGTGGACCGATGCATGCTCATTTTCATCATCTGAGTCAGATGCCACCAGCAGAAGGTTGATTTTCTTTTTTGGTGGTTTGGGTTATGTAGTTTCCGCATCTGAACGTTGCTCTTTTAAGATTTCTGAAAGCATGCTCCACACCTCTTCCCTCTCAGATTTTGGAAGGCACTTCAAATTCTTAAACCTTGCCTCGAGTCCTATAGCTATTTTTAGAAATCTCACATTGGTATCTTCTTTGCATTTTGTCAAATTTGCAGTGAAAGTGTTCTTAAAATGAACATGTGTTGGGTCATCATCCGAGACTGCTATAACATAAAATATATGGCAGAATACAGGTGAAAGAGAACAGGAGACATACAATTCTTCCCCAAGGAGTTCAGTCACAAATTTAATTAACACATTATTTGTTTAATGAGCATGGAACCATGTCATCCGGAATGGTGACCGAAGCATGAAAGGGCATATGCATGTTAAACATATCTGGCACATAAATACCTTGCAACGCCGGCTACAAAAGTGCCATGAGAACGCCTGTTCTCACTTTCACTTTCACTTTCAGGTGACATAGTCTATTGAGAGGTCCATTGATGTGAGTATAATTATTGCATAGATTTTTATAGGATTTCTATATGCATGGGTAATTGTAATTTTAATTATTGCTTTAATAAAACTTGTAGTACCGATAAGACTTTGCATTTCTGATTATGTCAGGCAATTTCACTCTACTGAGTTTGAAACTGTACCAAACTAGAGACATACCTATGGTGGTATAATACAACATCACTAAATTCAATTTAAATAAAATAAAAGGCTATGGTATCTTGTAGAAAGGTATCCAGTCTTGATCTGATGGCATCAAGAGTTGGAGAATTTACCTCTTCCCCTGGTAGATTGTTCCAATGGTTAATTACCCTCTCTGTTAAAAATGTGTGCCTTATTTCCAGTTTGAATTTCTCTGGCTTCACCTACTAGCCATTGGTTCTTGTTATGTCTTTCACCACTAGATTAAAGAGCCATTTGGTACTCAATATTTTCTTTCCCATGAAAGTACTTATACACCATAATCAACTCACTTCTCAATCTTTTTGTTAAACTAAACAGTTTATTTAAGTCTCTCAATGTAAGGCATTTTCTTCAGCACCTGAATCATTTTTGTAGCTTTTTTCTGCACCTTCTCCAATTTTTGAACATCCTTTTAAAAATGTGGCTACCGGAGCTGTACACAATATTTTAGTATCAGCCTCACTGATGCCATATACAGAGGTAAAAACCACCTCCTGGCTACTATTCACTACTTCCTTTTTTAATACATCTAAGAACTGCATTAGCCCTTTTTGCCACAGCTTCACACTTGGAGCTTGTGTTGGTGTGCTTGGACACTATGATGCCTAGATTACTACACTGCTTTCCAAGATACAGGCCCCCATTCTATAGGTATAGTCTGCATCCTTGTTCCTATATATATATAATGCATTTGGCTGTACTTAAAACACACCTATCACTGAATGGGCCCAATTTATCAAGCAATCCAGATTGTTCTGCATGACTGCCTTGTCCTTATCATTATTTATCATTCTACCAGTTCTTCTATCCTCCACAAATGTTAGCAGCAGTGATTTTATAATTACTTTAAGATTATTGATGAAAATGTTGAATAGCGTCAGGCCTAGAGATTATTCTTGCACAGTCCCACTAAAAACACACCCATATGATGATGTTCCTCACTGATGACTACTTTTTGAGATCTATGGCTTTCTCCATATCCAACCAAATGACAAACTATTTAGAGCTTCCTGAAATCGTATCAGTTTTTTACGACCTACTCATAGGATTAAATCAATAGAAATATTAAATTATGGCCAGACTCCTCTTTTTTTAAAAAAATAGTGAAAATGTAGGAGAGAATTTAAAAGGAATGAAAGAAAACCATGTAATTCTACCAGGATCTTGACTAAGGACACTGCAGTTCATATGCAGAATGGACCTGTTGCCTGAGCATAGACTGTAGGATCATATCTATGGCTGATTGAAGACAACAGACTCTTGTGCCATGGGAATTCATGTACTCTTCCTTGATACACTGTATACATTTCTGATAGATGTTAAAAGCTGTTTGTTATTGTGATGGGGTGTTTACCCCACACCATACTTGAAAGGGTTAATAAGGCTGAGAAGGGGGTCAATTAACTTGTTAGGCCACACCACAGGGAAATTAGGATGGATGAGCAACTCATGATTGGTAATAGAGTCAAACTGAGAAGGAACAGGCCAGGCTATTATAAAGCCAGGAAGTTGGCAGCAGAAAGAGGCTGCAGTGAGGAAGCCTGCAATCATCCTTATAGGCATTAGAAAAAAAAGAGGAAATCCAGCAGGAGAGGAGAAGTCCTGAGATCCTGGACTGAGGGAAGGGCATACCTAGAGGAGAAGAGTAGAAAGTAGTACAGGGAAATAGTAACAGGGTCTGGGAGTAAGCAGACTGTGATTCCTGGGCTGAGGATCCCTCTGCTGAGATACTGAGGAGTGAGTGGGCCCGTATTCTGTACCAGCCACTGGGAAAGTGGCACAGTCAGGGGAATGGAATTGGAGACTGCCTGGGACAGTCTGTCCTCAGGGACTTTAACACCCTGGAAGGGGGAAACATGCATAGAGACCTGGCTAGAGGGCTAAGGCAGAAAAAAGGGAGCATGTTGAGTCCCAGAGAGCAAGAGAATAGAAACAGGGGTGTCAAACCTGGAAGGAACTAATCCCCAGAACAACCACAAGGAGGTGCCCTAGTGGTGAGTGGACCCAATGACAGTTATATATTTATGGAAATTGCACAATATGTAATTATATTTCAGAAACAACAAGGTTAAACTATACCTTGCAGTGTATGTTTCCAATACTCTTACAGCTTTATTTAAAATTCTCAAGACTTTGAGAATAATTAGTAGGTCCTTTCCCTCTCAACACATTTGAAAAATAAATGGTATAATACCAACTATTATCCTAATACCTTGGGATAGGAGTTTTAACTATCCAAAGAGCATTATTTATAATAAGGTAAAAAAATAATACAGTGCAATCTCTCATAATCAGATAGAAACACCTAATGCTTCCTAATGTATTCTTCTTCTTGATATGATTTCATTTTTATGTAGTTGAGATGACAAAAAGATCTTAGCCTAAACATAGTAATCTAAGCCTCTCCACCACTCCACCAAGACCCAGGAACAGAATTTGAAAGAATGTTACTAGGGATTCTACTGAAAAGGCACATTACACTGCTGCTGGGGCCTACATGGGGCCAAATTTAGGGACAGGCAATCCAGGTGACTGCCTTAGGGCTGGGTTTGGGGGGCTCCAGGTTTGGGGGGGGCTGTTTTTGTTGTTAGTGTCAAAAGGGAAAATAGAATGATTGAAGTAAAATGTTTCAGGTATTTCATATGTGGATTCACATATTCTGGACCTTTGTAGAATCTCATGGAAACTTCCAGATTTTCGGAAAGGAACAGATTTTTGCTAGGGTCATTTCTGTTTTCTTTAAAATAATAACAATTACATTGCCATGACTTGAAGTTTGCACCTCAGTAATCACTCAGTGGTCTATGGAGCTGCCTGGAAACAGTGAACTATGTGTATGAGTTTGGGGAAACATGTTCTATTTCCAGACCTAGCCCATTTCAGTTAGAGATCATCCCTGCAGTCCATGGGTGACAAAGTCATTTGTCCCAAGTATGACTGGGGTTTCAATAATTGTCCAGAAATGTGCTGGGGGCAAGGAGAAGGAATGCTGAGGAGTCCTGTATGTTTGCCTGCAGCCATAAAAGTGTAAGCCACGTAGAAGCAAATGCTGCATCCTGTTATCATAGAATCATAGAAATGGAAAAGACCTTGAGACAGGGCTGGATTAAGACCTTTAGAGGCCCTAAGCACTGAAAATATTGTGGTGCCCCCCCCTATGTAATTCAAAATAAAAACAATACTATACCATAAAATAACATATTATTTTTCCAAATGACTCAAAACTTACATGTATGCTGAGATTAAAATAGCTTCTTTCTAGATTTTCTGATTGCAAAATTCTGGATAAATTCATCGACGCTGACTTGACGAAGCATGTCCTCTTCCATACATAATAGGGAAAGTGAATCAAGTCTGTCCTGACATATTGTTGTTCTCTGAGGGTTTTTTATTCTTTTCAGCTGAGAAAAACAGTGTTCTGTGGAGCAGTTAGTAATCATCAATGTTAGAAAAATACATAGTGTGATCTCTATATTTGGAAATACACATTGTATTCCGTCTTTCAATATTGTGTCATGAAGATCAATGTGTCTGAATTTCATTTTTCCTGTTTCATTAAACTTTGTGCACATATAACAGTGGAACTGCCGTACTTCTCCACAGAGATTCATGTTCAAGTCAACAGGGTCTGAGTCAACTAGCTTTTGGAACCTTGTTAATATTGTTCGTCAGATAAGTCCATATCATTTAGAAAAGAAAATCTACTTGATACTTCTTTGTAAACTTCACCTCTCCTCTTCATATGAGCTTCAAGTGATCAATTATAGCGTAGTAAGTAGATACGTAAAATTTGTCTCTAGGATTCAATGCAGTTTCTGTTGCACTGCTATCATTTGCCTGTTTTTTCCTGATTTGCTTGCGGGACTGGGCTTCTCTGTAGTTAGTATCAGGCAAGATATCTTTTGATATGTCTTCAAATCTTTCAAAATCATTCCTCAAAGTGTGTAAGTGGTCTGCTAATGATTGACAGAGGTCTGCACATGTTTTCAAATCCAATTCTTTTTCTTGGAGAGCTTGACTTGTGTGGTAAAGTGTTGTAAAATTTCATTCCACATGGTCAACATGAATACAAACTCTAGTTCTTGCATCTTGTTTTTTGCCTCTCGTTTAGTTTCTCCCTTTTGTGATTGGTCTTCAGCTATACTTTCTAATGCATCAACAATCTTTGAGTAGGACTCCAGAATTGCACTTGTTGCCACTGCATGTGCCTCCCAGCAAGTATTAGAAAGAGATTTCAACACACGATCATTGCCCAAATATGTTTTAAGAACTGCCCATTGGTGTGGTGAGGCAGAGAAAAATGTATAAAGTAACTGGACTGTTGAGAAAAACCTTACTGCCGCTGGACAACAATCATCAGCACTGCAGCCAACAAGATTGAGAGTGTGCCGCACATGGTATGAATATGGCATATTTGTTCTGTTCTAAAAGCTTCTTCTGCATTCCTTGATAACACCCTGACATGTTGGCAGCGTTGTCATAAGATTGACCTCTGCACTTTGAGAAATCTATTTTGCAAACTTGACACAGATAATGCAGTACTTGATTTGCCATTTCTTCACCAGTGTGGCTTTTCAAATTGAGGAATGTTATAAATCGTTCAACTGGTTTTCCATCTGTGGGAGACACATATCTTAGTACAATACTTAATTGATCAATATGTGAAGGATCAGGTATAGAATAGACAGATAAACTGAAGTACCCAGCAGTATTTATTTCATCCACAATAGCTGAACGAACTCTGTCATTCATTAGACCAATGAGTTCATCACTTGGATAAATATGATGGGTTACCTTTGCCAGCATTCCCATATTTTAAGATATGTCCTGCTAAAAATGAGTCAAACTGAGCCACAAGCTCCAACAATTCCAAGAAATTTCCATTCTGCAATGATCCAAATGTGTCATTTGATCCCTGGAAAGGCAGACCACGTTCAGCAAATGTTTGAATAACAGCTATAACACGCTTCAAGACATGTTGCCAGTATTCACTCTCCCCTTTAATTTGTTCTTCCAATTTTTGTGTCAATCCAAAGCCCTGTCTTCGATTTAAATATGTCAACATTGAATCTCTGTGAGTAGTGCTATTTTCATGTTGTTCAATTAAAACAGTATTCCGCTGTAACTCAGAAGAATATATCAATAATAAAACATAACTTTATTGCAATATATGACAGGATCTGATTTCCTTGCATTATTTCGATCTATGTTAGTAGGATGCCCCCCTGGTTTAGGTGGGGATAAGTAATAAAAAGAGAACAGAAAAATGGGGGAAGAGTGTGTAGTGGAGTGTAAGGAAGTCTAACAAAGTTCTGATTTTTCCAATGACTACTTCAATGCTTTTTTTGAAATATCAAATATAATTTTTTTTTTAAAAAAATTCTCATTTTTTTGGTGCCCCCTGCTTTGCTGGTGCCCTAAGCACGTGCTTAGTCTGCCTATTGGGTAATCCAGCCCTGCCTTGAGAGGTCATCTAGTCCAGTCCCTTGCACTCAAGGCAGGACTAAGTATTATCTAGACCAGTGGTTCTCAAAGCCGGTCCGCTGCTTGTTCAGGGAAAGTCTTTGCCAATCTGGACCGTTTTGTTTACCTGCCGCGTTCGCAGGTTCGGCCGATCGCAGCTCCCATTGGCCGCAGTTCACCACTCCAGGCCAATGCGGGCTGCGGGAAGTGGAATGGGACATTTTTCCTAATGTTCAACCTAAACTGCCCTTGCTGCAATTTAAGTCCATTGCTTCTTGTCCTATCCTCAGAGGTTAAGAAGAACAATTTTTCTCCCTCCTCCTTGTAACAACCTTTTATGTACTTGAAAACTGTTATATCCCCTCTCAGTCTTCTCTTCTCCAGACTACACAAACCCAATTTTTTCTATATTCCCTCATAGGTCATGTTTTCTAGACCTTTAATCATTTTTGTTGCTTTGCTCTGGACTTTCTCCAATTTGTCCATATCTTTCCTGAAATGTGGCGCCCAGAACTTGACACAAAACTCCAGTTGAGGCCTAATCAGCACGGAGTAGAGCAGAAGAATTACTTCTTGTGTCTTGCTTAAAATACTCCTGCTAATACATCCCAGAATGATGTTTGCTTTTTTTGCAACAGTGTTACACTGTTGATACATACCCCCAGATCCCTTTCTGCAGTACTCCTTCCTAGGCAGTCATTTCCCATTTTGTATGTGTGCAACTGATTATTCCTTCCTAAGTTCTGTACTTTGCATTTGTCCTTATTGAATCTCTTCATGAATTCTATTCCAATCCTGGGTGCTGATAGCTGCAAACTTTTCATGAAGCAGGAGCTTCAGATAGTTAATCACACTGCCGGGAAGTATGTATTTTCTAGAGATGTGCTGTTCAGTCACTATACCTTTGATTACTTTGGCTACATACACTGCAGGTTTCCCAACAGCAGCTTGGAATAATATCTCTTTGCCAATTGGGCTCCACAGTTATGTCCTCCTCTAAAAAGTGAAAGGCCTGAAGTGATAAAAGTCTTTTGTAGCAAGGACACTGACTGTCCCCCCGGCCTCCTATCACATAGCTATGCAGTTCTTATAAAACACACAGCTTATAATTTTAAACTTAACACTGTCTCTGCACCTCTATAATTGAAATTAACCAGTCTGTGTCCAGGAAGATTATCTTTCAAAGTATACTGCAGTTCAATTTTGAAATGTAACATTTTATGTCATTGAAATTCCACAAGAATTAATGTTGTGCTCCTCCACTGAGCTATTTGAGACAATAAACCTCTGTCTTCTCCTGTTGCAGGCCGCTCAACCTCTACTGGCTGCTGTACCTTCACAACTCAACTTTTGGCCCAAAGTACCATTCACAGACCATTCCAAGAGGAAGTGTTTCTGTGATGAGTTTATGGTCAAAGTTCTTGAGAGATCCAATCAGCAGGTCTAATCCAGAAGCAGAAGAACTTGAGCGTCGAGGAAAGCCATGTTAAGAGGCAGAAGAAAAGGCTGAGGCTCAATGTACAGCTAATGGACAGGGTTTCAGCATGGGAGCATGAATGGTGGCTAAGGAAAGATGACAGAGCTCAGCAGAGAGAAATGTTTGAGCGGTTCAGCTCCATCATGGCTGCAAGACTACTGTGGCCTACTGCTTCTCCCACACAATGGCCTGATCCTGCTGAGATGTTCCCTCAGTCTAGAGACAGCTTGGACAACTTCATGTTTGGATGGCCCATAGAGTCAGGCCCCAGGAGCAGCTGGACAGGGCAAATAAACCCATAGAGTCAGGCCTTCTTTCTTGAACCCCTCTCCTGTGGATACCTCCACTCCCCTTCCCCGGTACCAAGTGTGCAGAAAATGTGGAAAGAAAGGGGGCCAGGATACTTGCAGTGTTAGGGGGTTTGTGATGTGTTTGCACTTGTTTACACAGGTTTGGTTTGTTTTTGGAAATATTCTTGTGTAAATGGTGTTTAGGTGTTGTAATGGCTTCTGGACTACAGTACTGCTGTACTGTTTTAACATATGTTTACAAAAAAGTCTTTTATGTCATCAGTTTGTTGCTATCATTGCATCTCATCATACAATGATGATTTGAAATAATAACACTAAACACATAATCAGGACCAACTAGACTTTACTATTCCTCCATACAGTTAGATAAGTGATTCACACTTCAAACGCTTTCTCATATGAACCCATACTGAGAATCATCCCCTAGCTCCCCGCATTCCACCCAATTCATAATTCACCAGGTCATTCATAAGTACATTGCCTGGCACTCAAGCTCCCTTTCCCCCCCAAAAAAAATAATTATTCTAATCCCCCCATAAGCATATTCTTAGAGGTACTAGTCCTCCTCTTCCATTGGGCCATACAAGTTCATAATGTGAGACCACAAAGCATCCTTGACTTCTATTATCCAGGTGCATCCAGCTCCAGCTGTAGCAGGTACACTTTCAGGCTGAGTGTACCAATTCAGCAGCCCCTCACTGTCATAGGTCTACTTGTGGGGAAATGGCTCATCTCTAGTTTCACAAAAACTGTGAAGAGCACAGCAAGCCACAGTAATGCAGACAGCATTAATGGCACTGACATCCAAATGGGTCTGCAGACATCACCAATGGGATTCCAAACTGCCAAAAACACATTCAACAACCATTTTGCACTGACTGAGAATATAATTAAACCTTCTTTAGCCAGGGCTACTGAAATCAGGGTATGGTTTCATAAGTCAAGGTTCAAGGGGTATATCGGGTCCCCCAGAATAACCTGCTTCTGGACTGGCCAAGGTGACCTCATGCATGTGTCTTTATACTGGAGGGTTAGGTTGAGGTGCTCACAATTTCCAGAAATGTAGGTTTCTTCATGAGAAAGTTCTAGACGCACTGCTGGTCATCCCAGGTCTGCATGATGACATGATCCCATCAATCTGTGCTTGTGGCCCTGTGCCAGAAGCACCGGTCTACGTAGGGGACATTAGTGGCTATACTGAGTGTACTGATCAGCATCAACCACGTAAGTCTGCCATGCCAGGGTGCTCTGCGTCCTCCTTCTGCTCCATCCAAAGCTCTGTCGGGTGCCTGTGGTGTGTCAGAAAGTGTCACTGGAATGTCTACCAGTGTCTCTCAGAAACTCTACTCATTTCCTGACACGGGAGAGCAAAGAAGAGATTTTCTTGAAAAGGGGTCCCCAGCAGGTTGGGCTGGCAGGCTGTTCAAACTTCCTGAAATGTGCAGCATGGGCATTAAAGTTTTCCCATAATACACTACAGACAAAAGACTAGAGCAGCCACATTTCACAAGGGCATTAGGCAGTCTTGGGTGTGGGTCGCTTGAATCATTGCTATATGCTGCAGTATGAATGCCAGAGTTCCAGGTTCAAGCCTGGGGTAGAAGATTTTTAATGTAGAGTTTAAAAAAATGGTATAGATGTTCAAGTGTGGGGTTTTCTAACAAAGGTCAGCTGCCTCATGTACCACTAATCCTGGGATTACATTGTAGTGTAGACATACCCTAATTGACTTGGTGGCTAGATGTACTCAGAATTAGAGTTGGGCATATAACAGATTTGTCAGTTTGCTGGCAGTATCGGAAAATTGAAAAAAAATGGTTTTGACTCAAACCAAATCAGAATTTTTTAGAAATTTCTGGCAAATTGAAAACATTTCATTTCAACTGGAACAAAACATTTTGCTTAACCCCAAATGTTTTGTTTCTGGACCTTTTTAAAGGGGTAGATTTACAAAACTGTTGGAGGGGGTGGGAAGCCATTTGTAACCTTTAGCCCAGTAGTGAGGGCACTTACTTAGAATGTGGGAGACTGAGGTTCAAATCTTTGCTTTAAAGCAGGACATAAGCCTAGTTTTTCCTTCTCTCAGGTGTGTGTCCTAACCACTAGGCTACAGGTTATTTTGCTGTGGGTTTTTCTCACTGTCGCCTGTGGAACCTGTTTCTCTTGTATTAAATATTCTTTGGAGCAGGGACTTGAAGTTGGAGCTCCCGTCTCCCAGCTTAAAGCGCTAACCACTAGACTATAGAGTCATTCATGTGTTCTTTTTGGCCCAATAACTATCCAAGTATTTTATATAAAATGGAACAATTTCACACAGCCCAGGTGAGTGCCCTAACCACTGGGCTGAATCTTATAAATGTGGAATCACCTCCTTCTCCAGCCCTTATGTGAATGGTGACTAAATCTCCTTGTAAATCTATCCTGAAAAAAATACAGTGAACATGTGTCAATAGGTGTGAAAATTTGTAAATAGTTTTGCATCACCCCAAACTGCATTTTTTGGTTAATTAACTATTTATCTGAAAAATCTGTCCCGTCTGAACTCAGGATGGCTACAAACAAATCACATGCCATTCAGAAGAGCATAGCAGTATGAAAGCTGCAGTTCAGATTGGGAGAAGGTCTCTCTGGGGCAGCCTGGAGGATTTATCGAAAAAGAGTGATCTTTCTTTCCAGGAGATCTCTGATAGTCTTACATTCTAATCAAGCTAGTCTTTCTGGCTATGTATTGTGATTCATTCCATTTTATGACGTCTTTAATTGAACTTAGCCATAGTCTCCTGATTTTGGCCATCAGTCTCTCATCTTTATCGATATACATTCCTAGGTGTAGAATGCTCTGTTTTATTATTCCTAGAAAAAATTAGTTCACTTCTAATAACTAGAATTCATAGTCATGGTGTCATTAATTTCTAATCCAGTATGTTGTCTGTAGTATGTTTTGCTTCATTACAAAATAATTGTACAATTTGACATATCTAGATAATATGGTATGGTAATTCTTCCTTTTTTCAGTGAGAAAAATATGAGAGAATGTAAATAATTTATTTTTAGATATCAAATATGTCTTTCTTATCTCTGCTCCTTAAAAAGATCTGCTTCAAGATCTCATCTTCATTGGGCAAGGATATTTATAGTATTTACATCAGTTAGATTTAGTAAAATATTATCAGCTGCTGAGAGAGCAATGTTGGTCTCAAAAGAATCTCTTTTAGAGGATGTATTTCACTCTTCTCTTTTGTGTTATTATGGAAGTGTTGTAGTGCAAGTTCACCAAATCCATGCTCTTCATATTCACAAATTTTATACTTTACCATCTGTTCTACTCTCAACAACCGTGAAACAGGTGAAAATCATATGAAATTGAGCACAATATTCCAGCTGAGGCTTTATCAGACTGGAGTAGAGTGGAAGAATTACTTCTTGTGTTTTGCTTACAACACTCCTGCTAATACACCCCAGAATAATGTTTACTTTTTTTGCAGCAGTTTTACACTTTTGACTCATACTAGCTTGTGATCTTGGATCCCTTTCCGCAGTACTCCTTCCTATTTTGTATGTGTGCAATTGATTGTTCCTTCCTAAGTGGAATACTTTGTATTTGTTCTTACTGAATTTCATCCTGTTTATTTCAGACCATTTCTCCAGTTTATCAAGATAATTTTTAATTCTAATCCTATTCGCCAAAGCAATCGCAACCCCTTCCAGTTTGGCATCAATGCAAATTTGACAGGTGTACTTTCTATACCATTATCTAAACCATTGATGAACATATTGAACAGAACTGGAGCCGGGACTGATCCCTGCAGGACCCCACTTAATATGCTCTTCAAGCTTGCTTGTGAACCACTGATAACTACTCTCTGGGAATGGATCCACCTTATAGTAGTTTCATCTAGGCTATATTGCCTAAGTTTGTTTATGAGAAGGTCGTGGGAGACAATATCAAAAGCCTTACTAAACTCAAGATATACCACATCTACCGCTTCCTCTCATATTCATAAGGATTGTTCCCCTATTAAAGAAAGCTATTAGGTTAGTTTGACATGATTTGTTCTTGACAAATCCATGCTGACTGTCACTTATCATCTTATTATCTTCTAAGTATTTGCAAATTGATTGCTTGATGATTTGCTCCATTATCTTTCTGGGTACTGAAGATAAGATGATTGGTCTGTAATTCCCTGGGTTGTTTTTATTTCCCTTTTTATGGATTGGCACCATATTTGTTTTAGGATGTGTTTCATCACGTACTGCTGAAGTGAAGACATTTCACTTGTATAAGTAATTTTTAACTTGTTCTTTCCCTATTTTAGCCTCTGATCCTACCTCATTTTCACCGGTGTTCACACTATTAGATGTCTGATCACAACTAACCTTTTTGGTGAAAACTGAAACAACAAATCACTTCTGTCCTTTCCACACTTTCTGTTATAGCTTTCCCCCACTTACTGAGAAATTGGCCTACCCTGTCCTTGGTCTTCCTCTTGGTTCTCATGAAGGCTGTCAATGAATCACAGTTAATTCATGCGATTAACTCAAAAAAATTAATCAATATTAAAAAACTTAATTGTGATTTATCACAGTTTTATTCGCTCTGTTAAACAATAGAATAACTGTTGAAATGTATTCAATATTTTTGGATATTTTCTACATTTTCAAATATACCTAGACATTTTCAAATATATCTAGACTGTTCTCAGTGGTACCAGATGACAGAACAAGGAGTAATGGTCTCAAGTTGCAGTGGGGGAGGTTTTGGTTGAATATTAGGAAAAACTTTTTCACTAGGAGGGTGGTGAAGCACTGGAATGGGTTACTTAGGGAGGTGGTGGAATCTCCTTCCTTAGAGGTTTTTAAGGTCAGGCTTGACAAAGCCCTGGCTGGGATGATTTAGTTGGCGATTGGTCCTGCTTTGAGCAGGGGGTTGGACTAGATGACCTCCTGAGGTCCCTTCCAACCCTGATATTCTATGATTCTATGATATTGATTTCAATTACAAAACAGAATACAAAGCTAAGAGTACTCACTTTATATTACTATTTTTGTTACAAATATTTGCACTGTAAAAATGATAAACAAAATAAATAGTATTTTTCAATTCGCCTAATACAAGTACTGCAATTTCTTTATCACAAACGTGCAACTTACAAATGTAGATTTTTTTGTTACATATCTGCACTCAAAAACAAAACAATGTAAAACTTTAGAGCCTACAAGTCCACTCAGTCCTACTTCCTATCCAGCCAATTGCTAAGACAAACAAATTTGTTTACATTTATGGGAGATAATGCTGCCTGCTTCTTATTTATGTCAACAGAAATTGACATGGCAAGGTATTTATATGCCAGATATGCTTAATATTCATATGCCCCTTCATGCTTCAGCCATCATTCCAGAGGATATTCTTCCATGCTGATGGCACTTGTTAAAGAAATAATGGGTTAATTACACTATTGACTGAACTCTTTGGGGGAGAATTGTATGTTTTACCCGCATTCTGCCATGTATTTCATGTTATAGCAGGCTTGGATGATGACTCAGCACATGTTTTTCATTTTAAGAACACTTTCACTGCAAATTTGCCAAAATATAAAGAAGGTACCAATGTGTGATTACTATAGCTACAGTACTCAACCCAAGGTTTAAGAATCTGAAGTACCTTCCAAAATCTGAGAGGGAATTGGTGTGGTGCATGCTTTCAGAAGTCTTAAAAAAGCAATACTCCAATGTGGAAACTACAGAACCTGAACCACCAAAGAAAATCAACCTTCTGCTGGTGGCATCTGACTTAGATGATGAAAATTAACATGTGGTGGTCTGCACTACTTTGGATCATTATCGAGCAGAACCTGTCATCAGCATGGAAGCATGTCCTCTGGAATGGTGGTTAAAGCATGAAGGAACATATGAATCTTTAGCGCATCTGGCACATAAATATTTTGCGATGCCAGCTACGACAGTGCCATGCAAACATCTGTTCTCACTTTCAGTGACATTGTAAACAAGATGTGGGCAGCATCATCTCTGCAAATGTAAACAAATTTGTTTATCTGAGTGATTGGCTGAACAATAAGTAGGACTGAGTGGACTTGTAGGCTCTAAAGTTTTACATTGTTTTATTTTTGAATGCAATTTTTTTGTACATAATTCTAGATTTGTAAGTTGCACTTTCATGATAAAGCAATTGCACTATACTACTATTTCTTTTGTTTTTACAGTGCAAATATTTGTATACAAAAATATAAAGTGAGCACTGTACATTTTGCATTCTGTGTTGTAATTGAAGTCAATATATTTAAAAATGTAGAAAATATCCAAAAATATTTAAATAAATGGTATTCTATTACTGTTCAACAGCACACTTAATCACAATTAATTTTTTAATCACACGATTAATTGCGATTAATATTTTTAATCACTTGACAGTCCTAGTTCTAATGTTTTTGGTTTTTTTACCCCTTAAGTCTCTAGCTAGTTTACTCTTGTTTTGCACCTTGGACTTTCTAATTTTGTCCCTACATACCTGTGTTATTTCTTTATATTCATTCTTTGTAATTTGACCTAGTTTCCACTTTTGTAGGACTCTTTTCTGAGTTTTAGATCATTGAAGATCTCTGGGTTAAACCAGGTTGGTCTTACTAACAGGCTATAGCCGGCTATCCTTTGTTTCATAACCCTTTTAGGATCTCTTAAAAATAGGGTGAGGCTAACTCAGGGAGAATAGGGGATTAAAAAGCCAGCTGCTAAGCAACCAGACAAGCTGGAGAACAGGAGTAGCAAAGAGAGGGAGTGTGAGAGGCAAACACACCTAACAAACGCTAAACTTCGGCAAAAAACCCTCCGTCACAAAAACAAACAATTAAAGAAACCCAACCCCTGCAAGAGTAAAAATAATGCAGGCAGAATTCCAGCAGCAGAGTGGCAGTTATCCAGTTTACTGTACTGAATGCAGCATGTACAACTACAGTAACTCCTCACTTAACGTTGTAGTTATGTTCCTGAAAAATATGACTTTAAGTGAAACAATGTTAATCTAATCAAATTTCCGCATAAGAATTAATGTAAATGAGGGGTTAGGTTCCAGTGAATTTTTTTTCACCAGACAAAAGACTTTATATCAGGGGCAGGCAACCTTTCAGAAGTGGTGTGCTGAGTCTTCATTTATCCACTTTAATTTAAGGTTTCGCATGCCAGTAATACATTTTAATGTTTTTTTTAGAAGATCTCTCTCTATAAGTCTATATTATATAACTAAACTATTGTTGTATGTAAAGTAAACAAGGTTTTCAAAATGTTTAAGAAGCTTCACTTAAAATTAAATTAAAATGCTGATCTTACGCTGCCAGCCTGCTCAGCCCACTTCCAGCCTGGGGTTCTGTTCACCTAGGCTGGCAGGAAGTGGAGCGGGGCCTGCGGCAAGGACGCCAGCTGGCAAGGGGCCAGCAGCCGGGAGGGATATGCCCTGTTCCACCCCCTTCCCCAAGGTCCCGTCCCTACCTCTTCTCTGCCTCCTCTACGGAGCAGCAAGCATGCTGCCACTCGTCCCCCTCCCCCTCGCAAGGGCCATCAGCTGATCGGCACAGGGAAGGAGAGGAGGAGGGGCAGGAAAGCACGCTGCTGCCTGCCCAATGAGAGGAGGAGGATGGGAGGAGGGGCAGGAAAGCACCACGCTGGGGGAAGAAGTGGAGGAGGGAGAAAGCTTGGCTGCCGCAGGACCAAGCTTCTGCCTCCTGCTGCCACAGGGGAGAGCGGTGGGCAGGGGGGCTGATTGGGGCTGGGGGCCGGGACCCTATACAAAAAAGATGGGCTCTACTTAAACCAAAATGAAACCAGACTATTGGTATGTACAATTAAAAAGTTTGTAGAAGAAATGTTTAAACTAAGGGATGTGGGAAAAGCCAAAAGGTGCAGAGGAACACATAGTTTGGGCAGAGACATCCCTTACGAATGAATTTCGTAAAGGGTATAGTAAAGAGGATAGGAAATCTTGGGAAAGTACAGGCAGAAGCTAGTGATGAATAGACTTAAAAGACTCCCATTTAAATATAACACATGAAGGCAAGCCACTGAATATTGACAAAATACACAAGTGTTTACATACAAATGCTAAAAGTCTAAATATTAAGATGGGTCAGCTGGAATGCCTGGCACTAAATGAGGATATTGATATCATCAGCATCATTCAGACTTTGTGGAATGAGAAAAATCCATGGGACATGGTAATATTGGGGTACAAAATATATTGGAATCACAGAGTAGTTTGTGGTGGTGGGGAACTGGCACTATCTGAGAAAGAAAATGTAGAGTAAAATAGAGTAAAAATCTTAAATGAATCAAACTGTATCATAGAATCTCTATGTGATTCTCCTGTGAGGTACTCCCTTCTCTTCATGTGTCATTATATAATGCTTGCATCTGTAACTTTCACTTCATGCATCTGAAGAAGTGAGGTTTTTTACCCACAAAAGCTTATGCCCAAATAAATCTGTTAGTCTTTAAGGTGCCACTGGACTCCTTGTTGTTTTTATGGATAAAAATGCCATGCTTCAACAACAAGAGAATAGCAGTAGGAATATATTACTAACCACCTGACCCAGATGGTGACTGTGACTGTGAAATGCTCAGAGAAATGAGGCTACAAAGACAGAAAACACAATAATAATGGTGGATATCAACTCTTCTCATATTGACTAGGTACATCTCACCTAAGTGAGATATGCAGAGATAAAATTTCTAGACACCATAAATGACTGCTTCTTGGAGCAGATTGTCCTGGAAAGCAGAGGAGAGACAATTCTTGATTTAGTCCTAAGAGGAACACAGGATCTAGTCCAAGAGGTGAATAAAGCTGAATAAAGCTCAGTAATAGCAACCATAAAATAATTAAATTTAACATCTTATTGGGGGGAAATGCCAAAGAAACTTACCACAGCAGCATTTAAGTTCAAAAAAGGGAACTAAAGAAAAATGAGGAAATGAGTTAAATGGAAAGTAAAAGGAATGGTTGCACAAGTGAAATGCCTGCAAAGTATATGGTGCTTTTAAAAATGCTATAACAGAGGCTCAAACTAAATATATACACCAAATATATTTAAAAAAAAACAGTGAGAGGAACAACAACAAAAAATAACAACATGGCTAAACGGAAGAGTAAAAGAGGTGGTTAGAGGCAAAAAGGCATCCTTCAAAAATTGTAAGTCATAACCTAGTAAGGAAAATAGAAAGACACATAAACTCTGGCAACTCAAGTGTGAAAGTAATAATAAGGCAGGCTGTGAAAGAATTTGAAGAGCAACTAGCTAAATATACAACAATTAACATTTTTTTAAAGTACATTAGAAGCAGGAAGCCTGCTAAGTGGTCAGTAGGGCCACTGGACAATCAAGATGCTAAAGGAGCACTCAAGGAAGACAAGGCCATTGCAGAGAAACTGAATGAATGTTTGCATTGATTTTCACTGCAGAGGATGTGGGGAAGATCCCAACAGCCAAATCATTCTTTTTAGGTGACAAATCTGATGAATTGTCCTCGATTGCGATGTAGAGGAGGTTTTTGAACAAACTGATAGATTAAATAGCAATCAGTCACCGGGACCAGATGGTATTCACCAAGGATTTCTGAAGGAACTCAAATATGAAATTGCAGAACTACTAATTGTGGTATGTAGTCTGTTCCAGATGACTGGAGGTTAACTAATGTAACCCCTATTTTTTAAATAATGTTTTAAAAAGGCTCCAGAGGCAATCCTAGCAATTATAAGTCAGTAAAGCCTAACTTCAGTACCAATCAAATTGGTTGAAACTATAGTAAAGAATAAAATTATCAGACATGTGGATAAAAACGTTATAGTGAGGAAGAGTTAACATGGCTTTTGTAAAGGGAAATCATGCCTCACCAATTCTTTGAGAGTGTCAACAAGCATGTGGACAAGGGTGATCCAGTGGATATAGTGTATTTGGTCTTTCAGAAAGCCTTTGACAAAGTCTCTCACCAAAGGCTTTTAAACAAAATAAGCAGTCATGGGATAAGAGAGAATGGTCTCTCATTTATCTGTAGCTGGTTAAAACATAGGAAATAAAAGGTAGGACTAAATGGTCAGTTTTCATAGTGGAGAGAGGTAAATAGTAGGGTTCCCCAAGTATTTGTACTAGGACCAGCGTTATTCAACATATTCATAAAAGAACTGGAAAAGGGGGTGAACAGTGGTGGTAAAATTTGTAAATAATACAAAATTACTCGAAATAGTTAAATCCAAAACTGACTGCAAAGAGTAACAAAGGAATCTCACTAAACTGGGTGAAATTCAATGTTGATAAATGCAAAGAAATGCACACTGGAAAAAATAATCCCAATTATACATACAAAATGATGGGTTCTAAATTAGTAGTTACCATTCAAGTCCTCCAGGAAGGACTGCTAGGCAGTGATGGCGTTCACCTTTCGAGGAGGGGAAAGACCCTATTTGGACCCAGACTGGCTAACCTAGTGAGGAGAGCTTTAAACTAGGTTCGATGAACATGGAGACCTGGGAGCTGGGTCGGAAATAGGAGGGAGTGTGGGCTATAATAGCAGAGAGAAAGGAGGGTCAGGGCAAAACTGGGAGGCAAGATCAAATCAGTATCTTAGATGCCTATATACAATTGCGAGAAGTATTGGTAATAAGCAGGAAGAACTGGAACTGCTAAAATATAAATACAACTATGACATTGTTGGCATGACCGAAACTTGGTGGGATAATACACATGATTGGAATGTTGGTATGGATGGGTACAGCTTGCTCAGGAAGGATAGACAGGGGAAAAAGGGAGGAAGTGTTCCCTTATATATTAATAATGTACACACTTGGACTGAGGTGGAGATGGACTTAGGAGACGGAAGTGTTGAGAGTCTCTGGGTTAGGCTAAAAGGGGAAAAAACAAGGGTGATGTCATGCCAGGAGTCTACTACTGGCCACCTAACCAGGTGGAAGAGGTGGATGAGGCTTTTTTTAAACAACTAACAAAATCATCCAAAGCCTAAGATTTGGTGGTGATGGGGGACTTCGACTATCCAGATATATGTTGGGAAAATAACACAGCAGGGCACAGACTATCCAATAAGTTCTTGCACTGCATTGCAGACAACTTTTTATTTCAGAAGGTTAAAAAAGCTCCTAAGGGGGAAGCTGTTCTAGATTTGATTTTAACAAATAGGGAGGAACTCAAGAACTTGAAAGTGGAAGGCAGCTTGGGTGAAAGTGATCATGAAATCATAGAGTTCACAATTCTAAGGAAGGGTAGAAGGGAGTCAGCAAAATAGAGACAATGAATTTAAAGAAGACGGATTTTGGTAAGCTCAGAGAGCTGATAGGTAAGGTCCTATGGGAATCAAGACTGAGGGAAAAACAACTGACGAGAGTTGGCAGTATTTCAAAGGGACACTATTAAGGGCCCCAAAGCAAGTTATTCCACTGGGTAGGAAAGATAGAAAATGTGGCAAAACTTAAGCTTGGCTTAACCACGAGATCTTGCATGATCTAAAAAATAAAAAGGAGTCATGTAAAAAAATGGAAACTAGGACAAATTACAAAGGATGTATATAGGCAAACAACACAGGAATGCAGGGGCAAGATTAGAAAGGCAAAGGCACAAAATGAGCTCAAACTAGCTACAGGAATAAAGGGAAACAAGAAGACTTTTTATCAATACATTAGAAGCAAGAGGAAGACCAAGGACAGGGTAGTCCCACTGCTCAGCGAGGAGGGAGAAACAGTAACAGGAAACTTGGAAATGGCAGATCAATGACTTCTTTGTTTCGGTCTTCACGGAGAAGTCTAAAGGAATGCCTAACATAGTGAATGCTAATGGGAAGGGGTTAGGTTTGGAAGATAAAATAAAAAAAGAACAAGTTAAAAATCACTTAGAAAAGTTAGATGCCTGCAAGTCACCAGGACCTGATGAAATGCATCCTAGAATACTCAAGGAGCTAATAGAGGAGGTATTTGAGCCTCTAGCTATTATCTTTGGAAAATCATGGGAGACATGAGAAATTCCAGAAGACTGGAAAAGGGCAAATATAGTGCCCACCTATAAAAAGGGAAATAAAAACAACCCAGGAAACTACAGACCAGTTAGTTTAACTTCTGTGCCAGGGAAGATAATGGAGCAAGTAATTAAGGAAATCATCTGCAAACACTTGGAAGGTGGTAAGGTGATAGGGAATAGCCAGCATTGATTTGTAAAGAACAAATTGTGTCAAACCAATCTGATATCTTTCTTTAATAGGATAATGAGTCTTGTGGATAAGGGAGAAGAGGTGGATGTGGTATACCTAGACTTTAGTAAGGTATTTGATATGGTCTCACATTATATTCTTATCAATAAACTAGGCAAATACAACTTAGATGGGGCTACTATAAGGTGGGTGCATAACTGGCTGGATAATCGTACTCAAAGAGTAGTTATTAATGGTTCCCAATCCTGCTGGAAAGGTATAACAAGTGGGGTTTCACGGGGGTCTGTTTTGGGACCGGTTCTGTTCAATATCTTCATCAACGACTTAGATATTGGCATAGAAAGTACGCTTATTAAGTTTGCAGATGATACCAAACTGGGAGGGATTGCAACTGCTTTGGAGGATAGGGTCATAATTCAAAATGATATGGACAAATTGGAGAAATGGTCTGAGGTAAACAGCATGAAGTTTAATAAAGACAAATCAGTTTCACACATAGGCTAGATCTACACTATGGGGGGGTCGACCTAAGATACGCAACTTCAGCTACGTGAATAGCGTAGCTGAAGTTGCGTCTTTTAGGTCGACTTACCTGGCTGTGAGAACAGCGGTGAGTCGACCGCTGCCACGCCGCCGTCGACTCTGCTTCCGCCTCTTGCCGCGGTGGATTTCCGGAGTCGACGGCAGAGCCATTGGGGATCGATTTTATCGCATCTTCACTAGACGCGATAAGTCGATCCCCAATAGATCGATTGCTACCCCCCGATCCGGCGGGTAGTGAAGACGTGCCCATACAGAATGGGAAGTGACTTTCTAGGAAGGAGTACGGCAGAAAGGGATCTAGGGGTTATACTGGACCACAAGCTAAATATGAGTCAACAGTGTGATGCTGTTGCAAAAAAAGCAAACATGATTCTGGGATGCATTAACAGGTGTGTTGTGAGCAAGATACGAGAAGTCATTCTTCCACTCTACTCTGCGCTGGTTAGGCCTCAACTGGAGTATTGTGTCCACTTCTGGGGTCTTCATTTCAAGAAAGATGTGGAGAAATTGGAGAGGGTCCAGAGAAGAGCAACAAGAATGAATAAAGGTCTAGAGAACATGACCTATGAAGGAAGGCTGAAAGAATTGGGTTTGTTTAGTTTTGAAAAGAGAAGACTGAGAGAGGACATGATAACAGTTTTCAGGTATCTAAAAGGGTGTCATAAGGAAGAGGGAGAAAACTTGTTCATCTTAGCCTCTAAGGATAGAACCAAGAAGCAATGGGCTTAAACTGCAGCAAGGGAGGTTTAGGTTGGACATTAGGAAAAAGTTCCTAACTGTCAGGGTGGTTAAGCACTGGAATAAACTGCCTAGGGAGGTTGTGGAATCTCCATCTCTGGAGATATTTAAGACTAGGTTAGATAAATGTCTATCAGGGATGGTCTAGACAGTATTTGGTCCTGCCATTCGGGCAGGGGACTGGACTCGATGAGCACTTGAGGTCTCTTCCAGCCCTAGAATCTATGACTCTATGAATAAGAAAGAGATTTTGGAGACATCATGGATTGCACTCTGAAAACATCAACACATCAAAAAAGCTAACAGAATGTTAGGAAACATTAGCAAAGTGATAGATAATAAAACAGAAAATATCTTAATGCCACTATATAAATAGATGGTAGGCCCACAACTTAAATATGGTGTGCAATTCTGGTTGCTCCATCTCAAAAAGAGGTATTAGAATTGGAAAAGGTGACGAGAAGGGCAACAAGAATTATTAGGAATATGGAACAGCTTCTATTTGAGATAGATTAAAAGGACTGTGACTGTTCAGCTTAGAAATGAGATGACTAAAGGGGGATATGATTGAGGTCTATAAAATCATGAATGGTGTGGAGAAAGGGAATAGGGAAGTGATATTTATTCCTTCACATAACACAAAAACTAAGTGTCACCCCAATGAAATTAATAGGCAGCAGGTTTAAAACAAACATAAGGAAGTACTTCTTCACAAAACACACAGTCAATCTGTGGAGTTCATTGCCAGGGATGTTGTGAAGACCAAAATTATAACTGGGTTCAAAAAAGAAATAATTAGATAAGTTCATGAGAGATAGGTCATCAGTGGGTTATGGGTGTCCCTGAACCTCCAATTGCCAGAGCCTGGGACTGGATGAAAAGGATCATTCAAAATCACCCTTTTCTATTTATTCCCTCTGCGGCATTTGGCACCAGCCACTGTCAGAAACAGGATACTAAGTCTGACCTGGTCTGACCTGGTATGGCTGTTCTTATGTAGACAATGTAGACAACAGTAGCATGAGCAGTAGTCTGGGAACTGGACTAGCAGCAACTGAGATGAATGGGATATAGCAATATTCTGCAGGCAAAAGAAAATGACCAGGATCTTAAGATAGGAACAGTTCTCAATGCCCTTTAAAAACCATTAGCTAAAAGGATTTTTAAAGGGTCAAGTACTAAGAGCTGAATTTGGTAGAGTCCAAACATCAAGGAGACATGGCCTTTGATGTTTGGACTCTACCAATTGAAGAACAGATCTCCAGCAGAGAGTGAATTATGATTGAAATACAGACCCAGAATGAAGATCACTGATAAAAGGGTTGTATGAGGAGTGTGTCATATAGGTGCCAGGTGTGCACTAGCTACCCAGGTAAATGGGATGAAGACTCTTGGAGTCTACCACTCATAGAAACCATCAAGTGGAGGATGTGCACTACCAATGCTGCTAGGCAGCATAGAGATGATATGAAGGGGCCCCAACATAGCCACCAGATTATTCCCATAGCAAAACTAACTATGGTCCTGTGAGAGCAAAAGTCTGATTTTTTTTTCTAAATTCTCTCCAAGAAGGTGGATGTGAGGAAGCCCTGAGAGCCCAGAATAATATCATATCTTCCTATTGGACGAACAAATAGATTAAGACTTTTTAATCGATCCTTTATTTTCTGGCAGCCTGAATAAATTCTTTGAGTGTGAGACCTATATGGAAATCCTTCTCTGGCTTGAGCCTATGGTGCTGGGCACTTGGACTGTCAACATCACTTGCCCCAGTGTTACCTAGCAGCTCTGTGTTCTTGGGGAACCAGGCCATAGTACCCAGCCTGTCTGACTCATGAAAGACCCCCACCCCAGCCTCTGCATCAGAAGAAATACTTACAAAAAGCAATAAAAATACAGTGGGAGACAACTAAACTCCTGGGATAAGGATGACAGGATTAAGGAAACTCCCCTAGCCTCATTTGCATTGAAGATTAGCATTCAGAATGGAGAACAGAGATTCCAAGGCAAGAACTACATGGAACTCTGGAACCAGAAAAGCAGGGAAGCACTGCATGATGGGGAATCTCTGCTCCAGATGTTAATGAATCCACGCCTGCACGCACCGAGCTCAGTAGTCATAAGACCAATTCTAGTAATAAATCCTTTATTGGTATCCAAAATAGTGAAGCTCCCTAATTGCATTGTGAGCCCCCTCCAAGGAACACTGCCCAAAGCCAGGAATGATCAGCTCCCATGGTATATACTGAACAAAACAACTTTGGTATTCTTCCTTGTTTATACTTAAACAAATCTAGTTTAATCTAGCTCAAAATTGAACCGTCATTATTTCTCTTCAAAAACCCCTATCCATGCTCAAGTCAGTATTCTGATGCCCAGATCCAAAATCTGCATCAGTTCCATTGGGACTTCATCTTCTCCTGACTGAACATGCTGGGGGCTCTGCCTGACTCCAGCACTCTGGACCCTCAGTTACCACCACCACCTGGGACCCCCAATCAATTTAAGCTTCATGGAGTGGTGAGAACCCAGCTCTCCCTTTGTCTCTCTCTCTCTAGGTATAGCCTTGTGTGATCAGTTATGGTTTTGTAAACCTGACTTTTATAATCAAATTTAAGTTATATTTAATATTATAACTGTTTTGTTTGTTTGGCTCCCCTATGGTTATTACCTGGCAATAAATAACTTTCATGATTAAGATGGTTGCTTCTCTCTCTCGCTGTCTCCCCTTCCCCGCCATGGGTGTTTTCTGGTTTTCTCATTCACTCTGCAGCAACGTTCCTCGTACCTAAGCTAAAAGATCCCTGCAGTGCCCAAAAATCCTGTGGGGTTTGCTCATCAAGTGGGTTACTACCAGAACAGTTGTAACGCGAAAATGGGGATAGAGATGTGCTGAACCTGGGACATATAAGGGTGGCAGATTGAAAGTGCTGTTCCTGTATCTGTATGCTGAGCTAGCCCCAGACCTCCAACACAGGAAGACCAGAATAAAAGCTGCACTGACAATGAATAAGTGAGTCAGAATTGCACTGTGGAAGCTTGAAATGCTGGATGATATCAGATGATACTGGGAAATCATTTTGAGTGGAAAAATCAACAATGGGAGCCATTATCATGCAACTGTGCAATTAATCATAGAATCATAGAATATCAGAGTTGGAAGGGACCTCAAGAGGTCATCTAGTCCAACCCCCTGCTCAAAG
The DNA here is from genome assembly GCF_027887155.1 of Malaclemys terrapin pileata. NCBI lineage: Eukaryota > Metazoa > Chordata > Testudines > Emydidae > Malaclemys > Malaclemys terrapin. The sequence goes on from NC_071506.1 coordinate 167,340,790, forward strand.
CAGGACCAATTCCCAGCTAAATCATCCCAGCCAGGGCTTTGTCAAGCCGGGCCTTAAAAACCTCCAAGGAAGGAGATTCCACCACCTCCCTAGGTAACGCATTCCAGTGTTTCACCACCCTCCTAGTGAAATAGTTTTTCCTGATATCCAACCTGGACCTCCCCCACTGCAACTTGAGACCATTGCTCCTTGTTCTGTCATCTGCCACCACTGAGAACAGCCGAGTTCCATTCTCTTTGGAACCCCCCTTCAGGTAGTTGAAGGCTGCTATCAAATCCCCCCTCATTCTTCTCTTCTGGAGACTAAACAATCCCAGTTCCCTCAGCCTCTCCTCATAAGTCATGTGCTCCAGACCCCTAATCATTTTTGTTGCCCTCCGCTGGACTCTTTCCAATTTCTCCACATCTTTCTTGTAGTGTGGGGCCCAAAACTGGACACAGTATTCCAGATGAGGCCTCACCAATGTCGAATAAAGGGGAACGATCACGTCCTTCGATCTGCTGGCAATGCCCCTACTTATACAGCCCAAAATGCTGTTAGCCTTCTTGGCAACAGGGGCACACACTCATATCCAGCTTCTTGTCCACTGTAACCCCTAGGTGCTTTTCTGCAGAACTGCTTCCTAGCCATTCGGTCACTAGTCTGTAACAGTGCATGGGATTCTTCCGTCCTAAGTGCAGGACTGTGCACTTGTCATTGTTGAACTTCATCAGGTTTTTTTCAGCCCAATCCTCTAATTTGTCTAGGTCCCTCTGTATCCGATCCCTGCCCTCTAGTGTATCTACCACGCCTCCTAGTTTAGTGTCATCTGCAAACTTGCTGAGAGTGTAGTCCACACCATCCTCCAGATCATTAATAAAGATATTAAACAAAACCGGCCCCAGGACCGACCCTTGGGGCACTCCGCTTGAAACCGGCTGCCAACTAGACATGGAGCCATTGATCACTACACGTTGAGCCCGATGATCTAGCCAGATTTCTATCCACCTTACAGTCCATTCATCCAGCCCATACTTCTTTAACTTGGCGGCAAGAATACTGTGGGAAACCATATCAAAAGCTTTGCTAAAGTCAAGGAATAACACATCCACTGCTTTCCCCTCATCCACAGAGCCAGTTATCTCATCATAGAAGGCAATTAGGTTAGTCAGGCACGACTTCCCCTTCGTGAATCCATGCTGACTGTTCCTGATCACTTTCCTCTCCTCTAAATGTTTCATAATTGATTCCTTGAGGACCTACTCCATGATTTTTCCAGGGACTGAGGTGAGGCTGACTGGCCTGTAGTTCCCTGGATCCTCCTTCTTCCCTTTTTTAAAGATGGGCACTACATTAGCCTTTTTCCAGTCATCTGGGACCTCCCCCTATCGCCATGAGTTTTCAAAAATAATGGCTAATGGCTCTGCAATCTCACCCGCCAACTCCTTTAGCACCCTCGGATGCAGCGCATCCGGCCCCATGGACTTGTGCACGTCCAGTTTTTCTAAATAGTCCTGAACCACTTCTTTCTCCACAGAGGGTTGGTCACCTTCTCCCCATGCTGTACTGCCCAGTGCAGCAATCTGGGAGCTGACCTTGTGCGTGAAGACAGAGGCAAAAAAATCATTGAGTACATTAGCTTTTTCCACATCCTCGGTCACTAGGTTGCCTCCCTCATTCAGTAAGGGGCCCACACTTTCCTTGATTTTCTTCTTGTTGCTAACATACCTGAAGAAACCCTTCTTGTTACTCTTAACATCTCTTGCTAACAGCAACTCCAAGTGTGATTTGGCCTTCCTGATTTCACTCCTGCACGCCTGAGCAATATTTTTATACTCCTCCCTGGTCATTTGTCCAATCTTCCACTTCTTGTAAGCTTCTTTTTTGCGTTTAAGATCAGCAAGGATTTCACTGTTTAGCCAAGCTGGTCGCCTGCCATATTTACTATTCTTTCTACACATCGGGATGGTTTGTTCCTGCAACCTCAATAAGGATTCTTTAAAATACAGCCAGCTCTCCTGGACCCCTTTGCCATTCATGTTATTCTCCCAGGGGATCCTGCCCATCTGTTCCCTGAGGGAGTCAAAGTCTGCTTTTCTGAAGTCCAGGGTCCGTATTCTGCTGCTCTCCTTTCTTCCTTGTGTCAGGATCCTGAACTCGACCATCTCATGGTCACTGCCTCCCAGGTTCCCATCCACTTTTGCTTCCCCTACTAGTTCTTCCCTGTTTGTGAGTAGCAGGTCAAGAAAAGCTTTGCCCCTAGTTGGTTCCTCCAGCACTTGCACCAGGAAATTGTCCCCTACACTATCCAAAAATTTCCTGGATTGCCTGTGCACCGCTGTATTGCTCTCCCAGCAGATATCAGGGTGATTAAAGTCTCCCATGAGAACCAGGGCCTGCGATCTAGCAACTTCTTCTAGTTGCCAGAAGAAAGCCTCGTCCACCTCATCCCCCTGGTCCGGTGGTCTATAGCAGACTCCAACCACGACATCACCCTTGTTGCTCACACTTCTCAACTTTATCCAGAGACTCTCAGGTTTTTCTGCAGTTTCATACCGGAGCTCTGAGCAGTCATACTCCTCTCTTACATACAACGCAACTCCCCCACCTTTTCTGCCCTGCCTGTCCTTCCTGAACAGTTTATATCCATCCATGACAGTACTCCAGTCATGTGAGTTATCCCACAAGGTCTCTGTTATTCCAATCACATCATAGTTCCCTGACTGTGCCAGGACTTCCAGTTCTCCCTGCTTGTTTCCCAGGCTTCTTGCATTTGTGTATAGGCACTTAAGATAACTCATCGATCGTCCCTCTTTCTCAGCATGAGACAGGAGTCCGCCCCTCTTGCGCTCTCCTGCTTGTGCTTCCTCCCAGGATCCCATTTCCCCACTTACCTCAGGGCTTTGGTCTCCTTCCCCCGGTGAACCTAGTTTAAAGGCCTCCTCATTAGGTTAGCCAGCCTGCTGGCGAAGATGCTCTTCCCTCTCTTCGTTAGGTGGAGCCCATCTCTGCCTAGCACTCCTTCTTCTTGGAACACCATCCCATGGTCGAAGAATCCAAAGCCTTCTCTCCGACACCACCTGCGTAGCCATTCGTTGACTTCCACAATTCGACGGTCTCTACCCCGGCCTTTTCCTTGCACAGGGAGGATGGACGAGAACACCACTTGCGCCTCAAACTCCTTTATCCTTCTTCCCAGAGCCACGTAGTCTGCAGTGATCTGGTTAAGGTCATTCTTGGCAGTATCATTGGTGCCCATGTGGAGAAGCAGGAAGGTGTAGCGATCCGTCACATTGTGTATCCTAGCTCCTGTCAAGCAGCAGACCTCTCGGTTTTCCCGGTCGGGGCGGCAGATAGATGACTCAGTCCCCTGAGGAGGGAGTCCCCGACCACCACCACCCTCCTCCTCCTCTTGGGAGTGGTGGTCGTGGAACCCCCATCCCTAGGACAGTGCATCTTTTGCCTTCCAATTGGTGGAGTCTCCTTCTGCTCCCTTCCCTCAGATGGGTCATCTAGTCCACTCTCCGCATTAGTACCTGTAGAGAGAACATGGAAACGATTGCTCACCTGTATCTCCATTGCTGGTGCATGGACGCTCCTCTTTCTCCTTCTGGAGGTCACACGCTGCCAAACCTCCTCACAATCCTTCTGTCCCTTCTGTGCCTGCTCTGAATCTTCAGAACATTGTGGCCGTAGAATCATCTCCTGATGCCTGTCCAGGAAATCTTCATTTTCCCTTATTCAACGCAGAGTCGACACTCGTTTCTCCAGCCCTCGAACCTTCTCTTCCAACATGGAGACCAGCTTGCACTTTGTACAGACAAAGTCGCTTCTGTCCTGTGGAAGAAAGACAAACATGGCACAACCTGTGCAGGTTACAACAGCCGATCGCTCACCTTCCATATCACCGTCCTCTTAAGAGCTTCCTCAACTGTTGCAGGAACTACTCAGAGAAACCTGAAGATGAAAGCCTCAGTGCGCTCTCCCCACGCGAGCTCCCAGGCAAACTACCGCTGTTAGCCTCTGCTGTTCACCGCTCAGCTGGTTCGCTGCTGACTGCCCTTATATACCAGTCAGGCCCACTCAAGGCCCACCTGGAACAAAGCACTCCCAATTCACACTTTTCAAACAAACAAGCAAGCAATCAAGCAAGCACACGGTCAAACTGACCAACTGTCCCAGCAGCAGGCACTCAGATACTCACCAACACAGCCCCCCTAATGCAGCACTTAGCGTACCTCCTCTTGGACAGCTCCCAGGCAAACTCCCACTGTTAGCCTCTGCTGTTCACTGCTCAGCTGGTTCGCTGATACACATCTCCTGATACACAGAACTGAGTCTCAGTAACGTGCAGGGCATAGTGGATAAATGTGCAGAAATGGGGGTCCCAAACAGCAGTGGGGTGACAGATGGGATGGTAAATCCCTACTTTGGCACCAGCAACATTGGCAGAGAGTACATCAACAGAAAGTGCTACTCTCTTATGGCTATGTAAGGCTTGGCGGATCACTGGAGATGCTTTACCAATATCAGCATGGACTGGTCAAGAAAAATGCATAACACTCACATCTTTAAGAATACAGGACTGTTCAGAAAACTGCAAGCAAGGACATTATTTCCTGACTTGCAAATTACTATTGGCAATATTGAAATACCAATAGTGATACTGGGGGAATCAGACTACCTCTTGCTCCTGTGGTTCATGAATCGCACACCAGACATCTCAACAGCACTAAATAAAGATTTAGCTACAGGCTCATATGGTGCAGAATGACAGTTGAAGCTGCTTTTGGTAAATTGAAGGGATGCTGGCATTGTTTACTCACAAGATTGGATCGCTGCAAGAAAAATATCCCAATGGCTATAGCTGCCTGTTGTATCCTGTATAATATCTGCAAGGCAAGGCTACGGTGGGATAGTTGCTGGACCTTCCTGACAGGTTTATCACTCCAAGAAAAGATAGATAGACAGCAGAGGTAAGCCAAGCTTTTCTCATTTCTGGCCTGAACTGGAAGCAGGAAGTATTAAATCTCAAAAGAGAGAGGGTCTTTTCTTGTAGGATTTCTAGCACTTTTTGCATTTTGAAGAGGTTTTGTATAGCACAGGCTAGATATGAATAAGTAACATTTATTTGAACCAAACTTCTGCATTTTTAGGCTCTCCTGTATCTAAATCCTGCCAATTCATCTGCTATTAAGAAAAGATTATTTTATTTTTATCCCTTGCTTTGTGCTTTCCAATCCAAAAAGGAAAGGTCTGTGCTGTGTAGAGTTACTATGTAAAGGCAAAACAAGTGCTTGGCCCTATGCAGTTGCACAGGAGGATAAATACATAAGGTGCCTTCTTTGGCCCCTGAGTGAGCTACCTAGCCAGCAGGCCCCAGCACTGAGAGGGGAGAAGATTCTCTGCAGGACTGATACTTCCCTTCCCACATATCTGAATAGGGCCTGGGAAGAGCCTTGAATTTGTCCAGCAATACACTGTCACTGAAAGAGGGTAGTAATCTGGTACAGACTAGCAGAAAGTTATTTCTCTCTCCCTCCCTCTTCCGAACCGTCAGAGGATTGTGACGGAGTCAGAACTCTTTCCTGGTCTGCTCATGGAGGAGCACAGCTATGTCCTGCTTCTCACTTAGGGTTGATTGTCACCTTAAAATCTAGCTCTAAAGCTGTTAGGTTGGAAACAAACAATAATTTAAAGAAAAGAAAAGGAAATATTCAGTCTCTTTCAAAAGATAGTATTCACTTTGATCATTTGAGCAGTTTCTGCCCCTGCAGTTTCTATGCTTCATCGGCATTTCAAATCCAGGCCCTGACAAGAACAACGTCAGAGATAAAATATTTAGCGAACATTCCCAGTGCATAAATTCAGGAAACACCTTTGTGGATGGATATGAAACTGTGCAAATAAGTAGTTTCATTTTAAGAAGAACAAAAGGAAAAGATCTTCAAAAGAAATTTTAACACTATCTGAATTAGATGAGAATAATTAAATAAATCTGTACTGTTCCAATGTATTTTATAAAATTGTGAATAAGCAGCAACATTTCTTGGATTTCATCACTTTCCAATGGAAAGATTTGTATTGAAGCACTTGTCTGAAGATGACATCAATATTCATAATATAAAATATTATTACCACCATCTTATAATACTAAAGTAATGTTATTGATATATCTTATCAACAGTCATAATAAAAGTCATAATAAACATGACTTGTGGCATCTTACAATGGGTGTGTCACCCCACCCTAATGTATCTGTGAACTTTAATATACCAAGTTGAATGTGCTTTTTTAAATAATGATGAAAAGCTGCAAAAAAAAAAAAATGCTCCCAGTGTTTACCAGAAATAAACTGATGTCTTTCCAGTCTTTTGATTTTATGAGACATTTAACCATCTTCCCTAGTAAAATAAACATTTTTCTGTATTTTTAAAGAGGTCAGGTTATCATACCAGGGCTTTGCAAACAGAAATCTCTCCCTGCTTATGTTAACTTAGCTCACTATTTTCTGCTTAGTTTTCAACGCAGTAGTACTAACTCATAAAATTAATTCCCATTTTGTGGGTATGTCAGAAATGAGGATTGTTCTGACCCCTGTTTGAACTCATCAGCTGAAATGAAGTTGTTCAGTGAGCTGGAGAAGACAAAGCTGAGTTCCAAGAAATTAATCAACTCCATCAGCCTTCGCAATAGGCCTGAAAATGGCACACATCAGACTGACCCTGAGCAGCTCTGGATTCCCTCTGTAAATGAAAGTCATCATTCCTGGCAAGGAAGATACTAAATTATAGGCTTTTAAATTTAATTTTCAGTTTACTTGTGTTTTCGATTAGTATGCCATGTTTCATAAAGATGGTAGTACCTTTAAGTAGTAAATGCCTTCATCTACCAGCTCAATCCCTGTTGTAATAAAAAGGTAAATTTGAACTAAAAACTGTTAGCAAATGAAACATGTGCCCGTTTTTTTTTCTCAGTGACACCTTAAGCAACAATACCAAATTATTTTCTTCATACCAAAATCAATAACAGGCTTGGAAATAAAAAGTAGCCCTGCAGCCTGAGGCCACAGATTTTCATGACAGGCTACTAAAACTATCTTTCAGTAGCCTGAAGGTCTGCCAGCTAATCATTCACTTTCCTTCACTATTTAGCTGTCGGATATCTCTCCGGGCTAGTAAAACTTAAAGGCTATGTGACAAATTGTCTGCTAAAGAAACATTGTCCATTTTTATCTTCACAGAACTTCAATAAGTAGCACGAAGACTGAAAAGTTCATGTTCCTTTGGAGAGGAAAAATTATAATTGTAATTGGTCTGAGAATTCCAAAAGTAAAATACAGACCTGTTCATTATTAAATGCGAAGCATTATGAGCCTGATACTGCACCCATCAAAGTCAATGATAAACTTCCCATTAATTTTCATGGGTGCAGGATGGAGATCTAAGTGAATGGAGATTAAGTGTTCGTTATTAAGCACACAAAGGTAAGTAACTGTACAAGTTAGGGTTGACTGCTCCATCCTAACTCTGCCCCCTTGTGACCATACATGACAATATTATCTATAATTAGGCAATCATAGTAATTCTCAAATACCACAATATACCATTGTGTTACAATACAGTGCTGGGCAGCAACTGGAAGGTGCTGAGTTCTATCAACTGTCCTTGACTTCAACAGACATTAAGGGTGCTCAGCGACTCACAGAATCCAGCTCTTAGATATGTATGCTTATCACTTAATCTGGACCAAATCCTGTTTACCTAGCATAGTATTTAATTTACTAAGCTTTTTTAAAAGAACAAACAACCCTAACAGACACCAGGCAGCTAAGGCCAGCTGTTGCCTCCTAATCTTATTAGTAATTGTGCATGAGTAGGCCTAAGAGGTACCAGATAGGCAAGGTTGACTGGTATCTTTTGATACTACCGGTTAAATATGGGACTCCATAACTCTTCATGCTCTTTCACGTGCACAGTTTGAGGCAAGATAAGAACCATTGCTTTTTTTAGCCAATCCTCAACCTGCTTTATGTTTGCCATCTCCAAATTGTGTGCCTTGGAATAGTTTTTGCAACTAAACCAAACTAAGGCTTTCAAGTTGCATCAGAATCCTAAACTATGCTAATCTTATACATCACCTTAAATAGATTACATTGATATAAGGCTTTAGATAATCATAAGAACCTCAAGCATATTAATTTGCACTCTTATGGCCTCTTAACTACCCGTGTGTAAATAAAGAGTGAATAAGGAAAGGACAAGTTGCTTAACTTTGGCCTCATTTCTCCAATTATTAAAAGGGACAAAAATACTTATTTGTCTAAGTTATATATATCTATATCTATATATAGATGCTGAGTTCTGATTATTAACATATCGTGGCCTGAAAGTGCCCCACCTTTATGGAGAATGGAATAAAAGGCAAGGGTCCTCTCATGGATCAGTAACTGGTTAAAAGACAGGAAACAAAGGGTAGGAATAAAACCATCAGTTTTGACAGTGGAGAAATGTAAATAGCACTGCTTTGGAGTGGAGCCCGGAGCTGGAGCGCAGAGCAGCTCCGGAGCAGTGAAGCTGCAGGTTTTTCCCTGGAGCTGGAGCGGAGCTGGAGCACAGCTCCAAAGCCCTGAATAGCAGGGTCCCCCAGGGATCTATACTGGGACCAGCACTGTTCAACATATTCATAAATGATCTAAAAAAAGGGCTAAACATTGAGGTGGCAAAGTTTGCAGATGACAGTTAGTTCAAAGCAGACTGTGAAGAGTTACAGAGGGATCTCACAAAACTCAGTGACCGGGCACAAAATGGCAGATCAAATTCAATGTTGATAAATGCAGGAGGGATATGACAGAAGTCTGTAAAATCATGAATGATGTAGAGAAAGTGAATAAGGAAGTGTTATTTACTCCTTCACATAACAGAAGAACCAGGTGTCACCCAATGAAATAAATCGTCAGCAGGTTTAAAATAAACAAGAGGTAGTATTTCTTCACACAACACACAGGTAACCTTTGGAACTCAATGCCAGGGGATGTTGTGAAGGCCAAAAGTATAATTGGGTTCAAAAGAGAAAGAATTAGATATGTTCATGGAGGATAGGTCCATCAATGTCTATTAGCCAAGATGGTCAGGGATGCAACCTCATATTCTGGGTTTCTCTAAGCCTCTAAGCAACTGCTAGATGCTGGGACTATACGACAGCATGTGGATCACTTGATAATTGCCCTGTTCTGCTCATTACCTCTGAAGCATCTGGCATTTGCCACTGTCAGAAGACAGGATATTGGGCTAGATGGACCATTTGTCTGACCCAGTAAGGCCATTCTTGTGTTCTTGTAATGTACCATGGTTAAGAGGCTACAGACAAGCTTCATTCAACTGTTTATTTGTTGTTGTTTCAGAACTTTTCTATCCAAGAAGTATACACTTGTGTGTGCTGAGGATCTTGCAAGTCTACCTAAGTATGGTGGGGAAGTGGCTGAAGAGGTCATATTTTCAGCAACTTCTGTGGTAGCTCTTTCTTAAAAATAAGGGGAAAATGTATATTTGGATTTTTTTATACTGAGAAAAATGTTAGTGTATTTTTATCTCTCTTTGTTAACTGAAAAACAGCTAATGGGATTTTCTTTAAATTTCAACTCCCTTCCATCTTCTCCTCCTACACAAAGGAACACAAGAAATCTTTTGTGGGACTTTAATCATGGAAAATTTTAGCCTAAAGGTGATTTGTTTGGAAAGTTATAAAATTGTGAAAAAGGATTATAACTGGAACAGTTTTGCACCTTGCAATATAGCAGACATGACCAAGACTTATAAGGTTTGTACTTTAGAAGTCTTGATGCAGAAAAGAAGCTCATTGTGTGAACTAGATGGAGAGCAGCATATAAAATGTTATGTAAAATAAGAAAATGAAACCCCAGTTAAAGTAAAAGTATAAATAAATAAAATAAAGTGTTGAGAAAAGACAAGAACTAAGATCCTGAGGCTTCAAACATCTATGCAGGTCTATAACTTTATTCACATGAGTTGTACTATTGAGTTCAATGGATGACTGGCACCTAGATTAGTCTAGTCCTGGGTTTGAGTAGCCACACTGAAAAACTGATCACTGGTGCTTTACTCACTTTTGTATTGATAGGACTTTTGAGGTCACATTCCATGATTCTTTTTACTGCAGTAAGCTGAGCCACTCCATGATTCTTTCCCAGTGAACTATGGCAGAACTTGTCTGTCTTCCTGGGCACTCAGGAGGAATTGTGGGATGGCATTGGAGGACTATCTGCAGTTGAGTTATTTAGCCTACATCCTCACTGCAAAGTGGGTTACAAGTCTGAGTGAAGCACAACCTAGGCTCTAACCCATACCCACCTCTAGCCTGGGTTTGAAAGCACAATTAAACTTGTGTGAGAGAGTTTTGTATGTCGACAGGAGGAGGCAACACCTGAGTTAACTTGGCAGTGAAGCCATACTCTAGGGTATGCACTTCAATGTTTGCCAGTTTGGGGACTATGTTGGTAAGAATGGAGAAAAATGAGAAGGCTCGATCTTACATTCCCTACTCCGGAAAATTTCTCATTGACTTCAGTGGAAATTTTGTCTGAATAACAAATGCAACATGGGGCTCAAAAAGATGGTGATATAGGTTATTACTTTGAATTTCCTACTTTTTGTTGTTGTCTTTCAAAGTTTAGTATAATTTACTTTTATCTGAAATAAAAGTCAAACTGTATAATCAAGTTTGTTTGGGTTTGCCTTTAAAAAACAATTATCTATTTGAGAGATTAGAATAAAATCCCCCAAAGAGCTCAATTCATATATAGCCAATTATATATATGGTTTTTGTTTTGTTTTGTTTTGTTTTGTTAGTGGGCTGTCATTCTCCCCTTACTTTCTGAAACCTCTCTAATCGCACACAGCTATTGCCCATCTTTCCTGTGGGCTCATCTGCAGAGGAAGGCTCCTGCAAGCCTAGCTAGGGAATTTGGGTATTAAATTCAAACCTGAGTTTGCAAATAGTCCAAAGTTTGACTGTCATGCCATGATGGATTGACAATATTTTTTTCTATATTGTTCATTCCCATCCACAACTCAACAGCCAGGCCACAACACCGGTATGCTAAAAAAAATCCTTATTTCTTTTTCTTTAATGTATCCTTCTACATCCTGGAAGCCACATGTTTATACAAATATTCCACTTCACTCTCTCCTTTGTTCTGATAAATTACTTTTGTAAATTGCACCCATTTCTCCCTATGCAAGCATCATTTGTTTTCTTTCCCTTGCTCATATTGGACCCTCAGTACAGGTGCCCACAATGATACATGCTAGTAGAAACACAGTGTGAACACCAGTGCTGATCTCTCCTGCTGTACATCAGTTGTATTGGCAGTTGATCTAGTGGTATGCATTTGTTTAATGATGCATGGTTGATTTAACCTTCTAGACTGTCCCTCCCTGAGGAACATGAGCTTTATCCTGGAAATTGAGTCATGTCAGAGTAACATGTTAATTATTATTGTAGTAATAATTCTCAACCCATAGTAGAGAGCATTTTGTTGCTATTCAGTAACTTACAGTATATAAATGTTACAAGCATTGCAATTCATTCTCTTACTGCAGAAAAAAATCCTGTTTAATTATTAGTGTAATTACAGTGAAGTTGAAGAAATCAAATTGCAGTCTTTTAAACCTAGGATTCGTATCTTTGTCCCTTGCATGGTTGGAATCATCAATTAAATAGAGGCTCATTTCCAAATAATACAAATAATAATTATAATAGAATTTCCTTGACCAGATATGAACCCAAACTTATCTCTGAATTAATGTTACTTACTTTGTAGATCTTAGTTAGAAACACATAGATTTACACTAACTAGTCTGGTAATATTTAATTGTAAATTAAAACTGTGCTGCACTGACCTTTCTCAAGATTTTTTGAGGTTGGATGCTTCAACATACTATACCTGCAACTGTATTGACTGGAATATTTTGCCTGTCAGGATTAAGTTAATGTTGTTATCTTTGGCTGTAATGGGTTTTTAGCCTGCTGTTGCCTGCCTGCAAATGCAACTGTAAATTACTTTACAGTAAGACATGATGATTTGCTAAGTCTCTTGATAGGTTCTTTAGTCAGATTTAGTGTAAAATGTAAGGTGAAAAAGTTTTAGGGAAGTGAAGTTCTGTATTGTAGCTAATGTTTCCAGAACCTACTGTGTCTAATATGCCAGTGGAGTTTGGTTTATTCACTGAAAATTACAGCAATCTTCAAAGCGGGGACAAAGTATGAAAAAAAATATCTCTTTCATTTAAGAAGTAAGAGAAGTATTAGTTTTTCAGCTTTATTATCAAAATTGATAGATGCTTTTAGGCCTTATGTAAAATTATTCCTTTCTTTCTAATTCAGTTCTGGTTTGCAGTGATCAGAAGCATGGCTGTTTGGCTTTTAGTATTTGAAATGAGGTGGTAGTCTCAATCCAATTTCAAGACAAATATCCAAAAGATTATACAATTACAGTGGTTACTAATTGATATGCTCTCTTCAGTTTTAGCAGAGAAGCCTAGGAGTGCATGGATATAGATCTTAAATAGCCACTTGCATTCAATAGTGAATGTGTTCCTCAGGTGTGAGTGAGGACCAGCTGGCAGAGCAGTGTGGAGAAGCTCATATTGCTGCTATTCCTGGTGTACTTGTTCGCTTGATGAAAGATAACTGCAGTCCCCGAGGCTGTCACGAGAGCACCTTTCATGAGTCCTTTCATGGTAATATCCTTCACATTAAAAAAATACTTCCTACCCTATTTTGGGGAGGAATCCCAAGACTTGAATGACTTCTGCCCTCATGTGATATTCCAGTATTAAATTTTATTATGAAAAAAATCTCTAAATTATTAAAATGTCACAAGAAGAGGAAAAGAAAAATTAATAAATACATAAATTGAGGCTGTAAATTAGAAGGTTTGTAGCCATCAGAGGAGTGAGGCTCTGGAACAGCCTCCTATAGGAATTGTGGGGGCAAACAGTTTTATGATATTAATTTGTCAAGCTCTGAGTGGGATTGTATAATGGGGGTTGCCTGTGGCAGTGGAGAGCTTGGCTCAGCAGCCCAGGGGGTCCCTTCTGGCTCTTATCTTATGTTTTTAAAATCTCATGCTTCTGGACCTCAGCTGGTCACCTTCAGGGGGCCAAGAAAGGAATTTCTTCCCCACAATGTATTTTTTAGCTCTTTCTCCTGAAGCATCAGGGATGGCCATGGCTGGAGATAGGATATTGGATGCAGACGGTCAGTGTTCTGAAGTGCACTTAGCATTCTCTCTATATCCCAGTTGCTTGGGGGGCTGGTTCTTGTTCATGCACTCAGAGTCTAACTGATCACCATATGTGGGATCATGGAGGAATTTTTCCCCAGGTCAGAATGGCAGTGACTTTGAGTGAGAGGGGGATGTTTCCCTTCCTTTTTAGCACATGGGTGCAGGTCACTTGCCAGGATTATTGGGTATATATTACTGAATCAATTCCCTATTACTGCAGGGGCCTTGGACATTGGTGCACTTTGGTCCACTTGGTTCTCTGCCAGTAACACACAATAGTTTAGCCTCATGAGGGCTGTAATACTTTGGTCTGGTTCTGGTTGTTGGGTTGGTATGGGGGTGGCTGGATGGTTTTGGTGGCCTATGATGTGCAGGAGGTCAGACTGGATGATCTGGTGGTCCCTTCTGGCCTGAATTCTATGTCAATATGACCATTTTAGAAATGCATACTGGGACATTACACCCAATATTCTTCATAGAAATATTGTTATGATATGAATATGGCATAACTAAGATATGTTTTATGCAAGATGGATTATGTGAGGTAACATTGAAAAGGTTATGATTTACTGAATGTGTTTATCCAATTTGTATGCATATATCATTTCTGTATCTAAAGTTAGGAATACTGTCTATGTGACAATTACAACTGTGTGGGTATGTGCTTGGGAAACACCCACTAGACAGTAAGCAATCAGCCTTAATGGGCCATTAGAAAAAGACAATGAGTCTTTGAAGATGTGGATCCCCCAGCTTCCCAGGACTTCCTTCCTGTGGACCTTGCCAATAAACCTTGTCTCATGGTTGCCCTGACATTGCAAGGTCATGTGATAATGTCACCTGGTACAAAATATTACCTTACACACTGCTGGTGCATTTCTATGGAAACAAAGTCTTCAATTTAAATTCTATTTAAGGGTGGGAAACAAGGCAATCAGGACTCTCCTCCATTGCCTGCCCAGGAAAGAAGACGGCTAAAAACACCTGAAGAGGAAGGCAGGGTTGAATCCAGGCTGAGACAGAGGTCTAGTCTGTAAAGAGAAATAACTGGAACTCTAAGCTACAGAAATGCCGCAACTTGCCTAAAACAACATTTAGGATGAAAAATTACATTTTGTAACCTGTTTCTTGAGTGTATTAAGCTTATTTTGCATGTTTTCTTTTATTTGCTCAGTAATCTGCTTTGTTCTGTTTGCTATCCCTTATAATCACTTAAAATTTATCTTTTGTAATTAGTAAACTTATTTCTTGTTCGTAACATAACACAGTTTGAGCATTCATATCTGTGGATGGGGGGCAAGAAGCTGTGCATATCTCTTTCCACATTGAGGGAGAGGGTGATTTTTATGAGCTTGTGCTCTGCAGATTTGTCTATACAGCACAAGACAATATTATTTTGGGTTTACTCCCCAAAGGGTGTGTGCACATGAGTGCTGGGTGAATCCCCGAGCTGATTCCTCCCACACAGAGCTGATCTCAGTATCTTTGTGTCCGGGTGTATCCCTACCTGTGTGTGTGCTGGAGAAGGCTTGAGGGCCTAGAACAGCTAGGATAGGGTGAGGAAACCCAGTCTGGTGGAACAGGCGGAACCAGTGGGACCCCAGTACATCAGGTGTCATCCTGGACGGGTATGGGGGTCCAATCTGTCACACATACCTCATTCTACTTCCAGCACCAGGAGTAGCAACAAGAAACAAACTTTGTGGAAGGAATCAAGCACAGATATTGACTTCAGTTGAGATGAAAAACGGTTACCTACCTTTCCGTAACTGTTCTTTGAGATGTGTTGCACATGTCTGTTCCACTGTGGGTGTATGCGTGTCCTGAACACAACTGTTGGGGATTTTTTCCCTCAGTAGTATCTGTTGGGGTGGGTTGAGCTCCATCTGTCACCATGCACCTCTATGAGCTAGTATAAGAGGGTGGGGCCATCCCCGACCCTCCTCAGTTCCTTCATACCAGATAGACTGTGAAAGAGAAGGGAAGGCATGTGCATGTGGAATAGACATGTGCAACACATCTCAAAAAACAACAGTTACAGAAAGGTAGGTAACCCTTTTTTTTTTGTTCTTCGAACAATTGCACATGTCCATTCCACTGTTAGTGACTCACAAGCAAACATACATGGAGGTGGTATGACATTACCAAGGGAACAATCTGGACTGTTGAACAAATGTGTCCCCTTAATTCTGTAGCCTGGGGTGCCTTTTACACTGCTTTGATGTGAGAATACCCACTCATGACCTGTTCACACAGCCTTCAGGATGCAAAATCATTACCAGATATGTTACATAAATGTTCTGACCAGCCACTCAGGAATTACATATAGCGCAACACCTGCAAATTCCTAGTCACAGCCTTGTCCCCCAGAAATGTGCATCTTTTACTGCTCAGTACCATCCTGAACAATATAAGCTCATTAAAGGAAAATGATATGCACCAGTCTTATTATTTCAAATGGAGTTTCTCTCACACTTTACCCAAACACACTGCTTAAGATAAAAGAATAAGAGAAGTTTATGAACTACAGAAAGATAGATTTTAAGTGATTACAAATAATGATGCATAAAGTCAGGATAGGTTACAAAAGAAATAAAAGATAAAATGCAAGCTAATACCTAACTTAACATGGTAAAAAGAACAGGAGTACTTGTGGCACCTTAGCGACTAACAAATTTATTTGAGCATAAGCTTTCGTGGGTTACAGCCCATTTCTTTGGATGCATAGAATGGAACATATATTGAGGAGATATATACACATACAGAGAGCATGAAAAGGTGGGAGTTGCCTTACCAACTCTGAGAGGCCAATTAAGAGGAAAAAAAACTTTTGAAGTGATAATCAAAATAGCCCAGTACAGAGAGTTTGATAAGAAGTGTGAGAGTACTTACATGGGGAGATAGATTCAATATTTGTAATGGCTCAGCCATTCCCAGTCTCTATTTAAGCCTAAGTTGATTGTATCTAATTTGCATATCAATTCAAGCTCAGCAGTTTCTCATTGGAGTCTGTTTTTTGAAGCTTTTTTGTTGCAAAATTGCCACCCGCAAATCTGTAATTGAATGACCAGATAGGTTAAAGTGTTCTCCTACTGGTTTTTGAATGTTATATTCTTGATGCCAGATTTGTGTCCATTAATTCTTTTGCGTAGAGACGTCCGGTTTGGCCAATGTACATGGCAGAGGGGCATTGCTGGCACATAATGGCATATATCACATTGGTAGATGTGCAGGTGAACAAGCCAATGATGGCATGGCTGATGTGATTAGGTCCTATGATGATGTCAATTGAATAGATATGTGGGCAGAGTTGGCATCAGGCTTTGTTGCAAGGATAGGTTCCTGGGTCAGTGTTTTTGTTCAGTGATGTGAGGTTGCTGGTGAGTATTTGCTTCTTGTTGGGGGGTTGTCTGTAAGCGAGGACGGGTCTGTCTCCCAAGATCTATGACAGTGAGGGATCATCTTTCAGGATAGGTTGTAGATCTTTGATGATGTGCTGGAGAGGTTTTAGTTTAGTTTAGTCACTTAGAAGGTGACAGCAAGTGATGTTCTGTTATTTTCTTTGTTGGGCCTGTCTTGTAGGAGGTGACTTCTGGGTACTCATCTGGCTCTGTCAATCTGTTTTTTCACTTCAGCAGGTGGGTATTGTAGTTTTAAGAATGCTTGATAGAGATCTTGTAGGTGCTTGTCTCTGTCTGAGGGATTGGAGCAAATGCAGTTGTATCTTAGAGCTTGGCTGTAGACAATGGATCATGTGGTGTGTCCTGGATGTAAGCTGGAGGCATGTAGGTAAGTATAGCGGTCAGTAGGTTTCTGGTATAGGGTGGTATTTATGTGACTGTCGCTTATTAGCACAGTAGTGTCCAGGAAATGGACCGCTTGTGTGGATTGATCTAGGCTGAGGTTGATGGTGGGATGGAAATTATTGAAATCATGGTGGAATTCCTCAAGGGCTTCTTTTCCATGGGTCCAGATGATGAAGATGTCATCAGTGTAGCGTAAGTAGAGTAGGGGCGTTAGGGGACAAGAGCTAAGGAAGCGTTGTTCTAAGTCAGCCAAGAAAATGTTGGCATACTGTGGGGCCATGCGAGTACCCATAGCAGTGCCGCTGACTTGAAGGTATATATTGTCCCCAAATGTGAAATAGTTGTGGGTGAGGACAAAGTCACAAAGTTCAGCCACCACGTTAGCTGTGACATTATCGGGGATACTGTTCCTGATAGCTTGTAGTCCATCTTTGTGTGGAATATTGGTGTAGAGGGGTTCTACATCCATAGTGGCCAGGATGGTATTTTCTGGAAGATCACCGATGGACTGTAGTTTCCTCAGGAAGTCAGTGGTGTCTCGAAGATAGCTGGGAGTGCTGGTAGCATAGGGCCTGAGGAGAGAGTCCACATAGCCATACAATCCTGATGTTAGGGTGCCAATGCCTGAGACGATGGGGCGTCCAGGATTAACATGGTAAGTGAACTTAAAAGGAAAAATGTTTTGTCTCACCATATGTTCACAGCAGTCTATACTGGCTGAAAAGCCTTCCAGATGGGACCACCCCTCCCCAACTTCAATGATGCTTTCTTTGTCTTTCAAGCATTGTAGCTGTTGTGAGTAGAGAGGATGGAAGAGAGAGGTGAATTGGAGGACACTGATTCTCATTCTTATACTACTCTCCCCTCTTTGAGTATTATCCCCAGTTGGAGTGCAAGAGACAAACAGTCTCTTTTGGATGTGAGGTCTGAACCATCCCTGTGATGGAATGTAAATTTATTATTTACACCTTCCCCCTGTTGGAGAATGGCTGCTTAAGCAGGTGATAGTCTTTTAACATCTGGCTGGGTTTTGGTCTGTCCTTTGTTTCTGAGAAACTGTCTTGGGCTTGTTTTTGTTAAACTTGGAGCATGTTACAGCAATGATACATAGTAGAATCGTATAACTGTTGATACACATATTTTGCCAGGACAATAATGTTCAGCAGATTATGACATGTCAAATGATTCCTCACAAGCCATATTTGTAAAAAAATTATCACAGTCTTGTAAAATTGCCCTATACTATACAAATTTCACAGGGGAGACCGGCATTTCTCAAAGTGGGGGTTCTGACCCAAAAGGGATTAGCAGGAGGGTCACAAGGTTATTTTAGGGGGGTCATGGTATTGCCACCTTACTTCTACGCTGACTTCAGAACTGGGAGGCCAGAGAGCAGTGGCTATTGGCCAGGCACCCAGCTCTGCAGGCAGCAGTGCAGAAGTAAGGGTGGCAATACCATACCGTGCCATACTTACTTCTGCGCTGCTGCCGGTGGTGGATCTGCCTTCAGAGCTGGGCTCCAAGCCAGCAGCTGCCACTCTCCAACTGCTCAGCTCTGAAGACAGTGTTGCCACCAGCAGCAGCGCAGAAGTAAGGATAGCAGTACCGCAACCCCCTCTACAATAACCTTGTGACCCCTCGCATACATACACAACTCCTTTTTTGGATCAAGACCCTACAATTACACCACCATGAAATTTCAGATTTAAATAGCTTGAATAATTAAATTTATGGTTTTTAACATCCTAATACTGTGAAATTGACCAAAATGGACCATGAATTTGGTAGGGCCCTACACATAATAGTATAGACTATCACAGGAGGGCCCAGAGTCTACCTAAGACAACCTGTCCAAAACTGGCATTGTCTCTCAACTGATTGGAAATGGCATAATGAGAAGCCAAAGTGTAGACTGATGACCAAGTTGCTACTTTACAAATGTATATGTTCAGCACCTGTGCCAATAAAGCCTCCGAAGTTGCCTGCACTCTATTAGAATGTGCTGGCATTCTAGCTGGTGAAGTTATATTAGCCAGTTGGTAGCGTAAATGAATGCATGAAGAGTCCCAGGATGAGAGTCTCTCAGTGATTCTTAGCTCTGTCTATAATAGCAGTGAACAACTGTGTGGAGGATCTAAAGGACTTAATATGCTTCAGACAGAAAGCTAAACTCCCTTACATTTATATGAGTCTTTAGATCTTGAAACTTCCAGAGATCCTGAATCAGCAGGGACTCTCAGCTGAGCTCCTCCAACCAGGGATGAAGTGTCTGTGCATGCTTGGTAATGGGGAGAGAAAAGTAACCCCCAACAAACTTCCAAAGGGTCCATCCAGAGATGACAAAAGTATTGGCATTTGAATCACTTTGTCCAAATATGTGATGAGTCGGGGCATACACTGATGCTAGCCATGTCTGCAGCTTTCTGAGATGCATCCTGGCATGTTGAACTAAATAGATACATGCTGCCATATGACCCAGGAGTCTGAGTCTGTGTACTGTTGTGAGAGGGTTTGCTTTCAGTTTCAAACCTGGTTTGCAGTAGAAAGACCCTTTGTGGGTCTAAGACTCTCCCAATGAACCCTATTGTCTGTATCAGTTTCAGGACTGATTTATGCCAATTTACTAGGAGTTCCAGGCTCCCAGCACAGTGAATTTGGACGGAATGGTGGATACCCCGGATAGGACTTGAGCCCTTCGATCAACCTCTGATCAACCACTCATACAGGTATGGGAACAGATGGATATCTAATTTCTGTAGATGTGCTGCTACCAATGCCATGTACTTCATGAACACTCAAGGAGCAGCTGACAGACCAAATGGAAGCACAGTAAACTGATAATGGCAACCATGAATATGAGAAACTTTCAAATGTCGCGGTGTGTTGAAACATGGAAGTAAATGCAGCATACCAGTCCCCCTATTCCAGGGAAAGTATAATTGAAGCTAGCATTTCCATGTGGAATAAAACAAATTTTATTCAGGAATTTGTTCAACTTTCTTAGCTCTAAAATATGCCTGAGATCCCCTTTGGCTTTAGGGATAAGAAAGTAGCAGGAATAGAAGCCTTTCCCTCTGAGGTACCCTGAGACTTTCTCTGACCTCTGCCTGAAGAAAAGACTGGACCTCTTCTTGAAGGGCAATCTCATGAGAATGGTCCCTGAAGAGGGACAGGGAAGGGTATAGGTAGGGGTATAAATGAACGATGTTCATTTTATTGCAGGTAGGTTACAGTTCTTAATAAGCTGGCTTTCCCTTTAAGACTGGGACCAGTCTCCTCAGTTCAAGTCTTTGTCTTCCCAGCATTCTTGTTGCTTCCAGGAGAAAGGTAAAAGAATGATCCCGCTGTTCCTTATTTTATACTCTTAGTCCATGCCGCTGGAAAGAAACTAGCCCAGGAATTGCTGGCGGGCCTTGCTGAGTCACAGGGTTGCGTGGTGCTTCTTTTACAGAATTACAAATCCCTTTACAACTCCCCTGCTGATTAATGCTCATTAACACCCGCCTCGGTGTGGATCACCTCCTTTGTTGTCACTGGAGAACTAGCAAACTTACAACAACCACCACCAAGCAGCAAAATCTCATAACTTCATACACACTAATGATATACATAGTTTGACAGCAGATATGACTTTTCCTATGATATCTTAAAAATGTAATAAGAAAAGCCAAAAAGGAGTTTGAAGAACAGCTAGCCAAAAACTCAAAAGGTAATAACAAAATGTTTTTTAAGTACTTCAGAAGCAGGAAGCCTGCTAAACAACAAGTGGAGCCCCTGGATGATTGAGATACAAAAGGAGCACTTAAAGATGATAAAATCATTGCAGAGAAACTAAATGAATTTTTTGCTTCAGTCTTCACAGCTGAGGATGTTAGGGAGATTCCCAAATTTGAGCTGTCCTTTGTAGATGACAAATCTGAGGAATTGTCACAGATTGAAGTGTCATTAGAAGAGGTTTTGGAATTAAGTGATAAACTTAACATTAACAAGTTACCGGGACCAGATGGCATTCACCCAAGAGTTCTGAAAGAACTCAAATGTGAAATTGCGGAACTATTAACTATGGTTTGTAGCCTGGCCTTTAAATTGGCTTCTGTACCCAATGACTGGAAGATAGCTAATGTAACGCCAATATTTAAAAATGGCTCTAGAGGTGATCCCAGCAATTACAGACTGGTAAATCTAACATCAATACTGGGCAAATTAGTCGAAACAATAGTAAAGAATAAAACTGTCAGACACATAGAAGAAAATAAATTGTTGGGCAAAAGACAACATGGTTTCTGTAAAGGGAAATCATGTCTTACTAATCTATTAGAGTTCTTTGAAGAGGTCAACAAACATGTGGACAAGGGGGATCCAGTGGACATAGTGTGCTTAGATTTCCAGAAAGTCTTTGACAAGATTCCTCACCAAAGGCTCTTACCTAAATTAAGTTGCAATGGGATAAGAGGGAAGATCCTTTCATGGATTGAGAACTGGTTAAAAGACAGGGAACAAATGGTAGAAATAAATGGTAAATTTTCAGAATGGAGAGGGGTAACTAGTGGTGTTACCCAAGGGTCAGTTCTAGAACCAAGCCTATTCAACTTATTCATAAATGATCTGGAGAAAGGGGAAAACAGTGAGGTGGCAAAGTTTGCAGATGATACTAACCTGCTCAAGATAGTTACGACCAAAGCAGATGTGGATGTAATGGTACCTCATTCTCCCACTCGGAGGTAGGCCGCTCAGGCTGGACCTGTTGGGCCAGGACCAGAGTCTGCAAGACAGGCAAGAGCTCCCAATAGGGCTGGGCAATTAATAGTCCCTGTCAGGCTTTTGCCTGGGTTTGGGTGGCTCAAGCAGTCAGCTCTTAAACTGAGTCTATTCGGGCTGGCTGTGGCCTGGGCAGAGCTCAGGCAGCCAGCAAACAAAACAGTCTCTAGGTGAGCCGGGCCTGGGCCTGAGGAGGCTCAGGCAGCCCGCAAGCAAAACAGTCTCAGGACTGGGTTCAGCCAGCAAACAGTCTTTCAGGGGAACTGGATCCTGGGCTTGGAGAGGCACAGGCTACCAGCAAGCAACAGTCTCACGGCTTTGGCCTGGGCAGGGTTCAGGCAGCCAGCAAACAGTCTTTCAGGGGAGTGGTAAGGGAAGCTCCTCCTCAGATCTAGAGCCTCCTTTCACAGTGTAGTGGGTCATCCACCCTGGGGTGGGGTAGCAGGGGGACGTGGGCCCACCCTACTCCACTGCCTCCCAGCCCAGGGCAGAATTGGCTGCCCCTGTGTCGGTGGGGATCCAGCCACAACATGCCTAGTGGGCCATCCCTGACTCTGCAGCCTGTTGCTTCGGGGCTGCGCCTGGCCCAATTCCTGCCACCCTGGGGTTCGGTACCTTTAGCCTCCATGCCTCTTCCGGCTCCTCAGGGTAGACGGCAGCAGGCACTCCGGGCCAATTCTCGTTGACGTCTGTGGATTGGGCACCACCCAGTGAGGGTTTCTCTCGGGGATGCGGCTGAACCAGCAGAGTGTCCTTCCCCTCCGCAGGCTCTCCCCCAGCTGTGCTGCAGGGCCGGCCTTTTATACTTCCGGCCATGCCCCGGTACTTCTGGTGAGAGGGGCGGGGTGATCTAGGCTCCGCTCTCCAAGGGGAGTGTAATGGTCCTTTACTCTCCCACTCGGCCTCGCTACAGTGGATACACATAAAGTAATGTGCATTGGGAAAAATAACCCCAACTATACATACATTATGATGGGGGCTAATTTAGCTACAACTAATCAGGAAAGAGATCTTGGAGTCATCGTGGATAGTTCTCTGAAGACGTCCACGCAGTGTGCAGTGGCAGTTGAAAAAGAAAACAGGGTGTTAGGAATCACTCAAAAAAGGGATAGAGAATAAGACGGAGAATATCATATTGCCCTTATATAAATCCATTGTACGCCCACATCTTGAATATTGCATACAGATGTGGTCTCCTCATCGCAAAAAAGATATACCGGCATTAGAAAAGGTTCAGAGAAGGGCAACTAAAATGATTAGGGGTTTGGAAAGGGTCCCATATGAGAAGAGATTAAAGAGGCTAGGAGTTTTCAGCTTGGAAAAGAGGAGACTAAGGGGGGACATGATAGAGATATATAAAATCATGAGTAGTGTCGAGAAAGTGAATAAGAAAAAGTTATTTACCTGTTCCCATAATGTAAGAACTAGGGGCTACCAAATGCAATTAATGGACAGCAGGTTTAAAACAAATAAAAGGAAGTTCTTCTTCACACAGTGCACAGTCAACCTGTGGAACTCCTGGAGGTTAAGTCCATTAATGGCTATTAGCCAGGATGGGTAAGGAATGGTGTCCCTAGCCTCTCTTTGTCAGAGGGTGGAAATCGATGGCAGGAGAGAGATCACTTAATCATTACCTGTTAGGTTCACTCCCTCTGGGACTTGGCATTGGTCACTGTCAGTAGACAGGATACTGGGCTGGATGGACCTTTGGTCTGACCCAGTATGGCCATTCTTATGTGCTTACATGGCACACTTTGTATGAAATATCGTAACCATGTATGAATGATGAATATGGAGGTTACAGGGCGCTACTCTGAGGTATGGTGTGTCACCGGGGATATATTACCATCCTGGATAGGATACAGATGAGCTCACCTTTAAGTCTGAAGAAGAAGAGTCAGATACTTCTGACAATGGAGGACCAGATCCAGACGGGACTGGTGAAAGGTAGCCTGAGCATGGGGATGGCAGTTCTAGACAAATCATTGGAGGCTCTCCTCTTGACAGCATGGGGTTTTGTGGAGGCTTAGGTAGTGGTACCACAGGATCTCGATATGGTGAGGTATAAGCTGCAGACATCGGTACCAGCTGCAGACCTTCAACTGCAAGCAATGCCAGTACTGAGAGGCTAAGCAGGTCCCTTGCAGATGAATATGCCTACGGGATGGTTGGGACTGACACCATCTGATGACTCCACAAAGGTCTTTCAGGGGACAGCCTTGATGGACCTGGCACAGTCTTTGGAAATAGTGATCCTCTCTTGGTAGGCAATGAGTGTTCCCGGGAAAGCATCTCCCCCAAATGCTTCATAGAATCTCTGCCTCTCTCTGATTTTGGTACTGATACAGTCGAGCAAAGTACCAAACCTGAGGAAGGCCAATGTCTTTTCTTTGGTACTGGTGAACGGGATCAAGGAACCACAAGCATCTCCAGTGGAGAACTCCATAGCAAAGCTGAAGTGCTTGGGACACTCCTTCTGTGACATCTCTGATGGGAAGACAAAACACTACCTCCATAAGCAAGCACTTTTTTTTTAACCAGGTCTTGAGTCCTTGGCAGATGTGGCATTTGTCATTGATGTGGGATTCTCACAAACATTTCAAGCAGGCAGGGTGTGGGTTGCTGAATGGAATGACTTCAGTGCAGGTCTGGCAGAACTTAAACTCTGGTTTAATGAGGCATTGTTCCAGTACCGATTCCACTAACAAAAGGTAAAAAGTGGTTAAAAAAGAAGACCTAAAACAGAAACCTAATACTGAAAAACTATCTAAAAATAACTACAATTAACTACTAATTTACAACAAACTGGATCTATACAGAAATAGGTGATGGAAACACGTGACTTAACAAGTATGGAATTGCTCCAACAACTGTCACTGGTGGTAAGGAGAAACTGAGGTGGGTTGGGGCAGCTTCACTCTCCTATACCAGCATGCAGGGGCAAGTGGAGACAGAGGGTGCTCAAACCAAACCCGCAGAAATTGGGCTTGTTTTAGGCATGTTTTAGGCTGAGTTGGCTTGTGCATTTGCGTGTTGGCTAGTTTGGGGCTTGTTAGGGCTTTTAAATTAGCTTGTAGCTCGTTGCTTCTTTTATTTATTGGCTTCCAGCCCAAGCCTGCCCCCAGGCCCGGCCAATCAGAAATCATGAATGGTAATTGGCATTTGTTTCCAACTGCTGCATCACCTGCATGCCTATGCGTGGTGACGTGCAGGTGGGGCAACGTGATGTGCACGTGGACTGTGCTTTAAACAATTTAAAGTTCCTGTTTCCTGCCTAGCTCCCATCCCAGTACCCACCACCGCAGGCTGAAGAGTGGTTCTGTGCACTTCATCAGACAGCGCCGGGGCAGGAGGAGGGTGAGTCGGGGCAGCTGCACCAGGGAATGGCACAGTTTGGGGGAGGAGCCGTGCCGGTGGCTGCAGCAACAATCACTGCTATACTGCAACTTATCCAGGTCCAGGAGCGAAACTTTCTGCATCATCTATGTGAATGGGGGGGGGGGGAGGGACAGCAGGGAGAGCCGGGTTGGGCAGGGAGCAGTGGGGGGGAAGGGGGAGCCGGGCTGGGAACAGAGCGGGAGGATACCCTGGATAGCTAGGCTGGGAGAGGGGAGAGCCGAGCTCAGGGGGTCGAGCTGGGCACAAGACTTTGGGGAGTAGGGCGCAGAGGAACTGGGCTGGGGATGGCTGGGGGAGGAGCAGGGCTGGGATGGTAAATGAGTGGGGGGGCAGAGGGATAGCTGGGGGGAAGGAACCGAGCTGGGGGGGGGCAGAGCTGGGCATAGGACCTCTGGGGGCAGAGCTGGGCTGAGATGGGGAGGACTAGAACCTGGCTGAGGGGGCGGCAGCAGAGGTGGGCAGGGACGGTGGGAAATTGACAGAGGGATGGGGATTAGCTGGAACACAATCTCACAACGAATTTGGCCCAGGGAGATTAAATGACTTGCCTAAAGAAACCCAATGAATCAGTGGCACAGACAGAGATAGAACCCAGTGTGCTTCTCTAACCATTATGCAACATTTATTAAGTGTTTCCTAAATTTAGGCATAAAGGGTCATATTTTTAAAGGAAACTCAGCTTGGCCTCCTTTTTCAGATTGTTGCATATGCAAATGATTGTGTGTGCAGAATTGTGTGCCACAGATGTAGAGTGGGAGCGTCCTGGAACCTCCATATTCCTCATTTTTATATAATCGTGATTTTACATATATAGCATGCCTTGTAAGGTATCAGGCAAAAGCTTATGATCTGCTGAAAGTCATTTCTCTATCCATTTATGTATATCATTAATGCATATGAAGTTATGAGAATTATGTTGTACGGTTGTCATTAAAACATGCTGTAAACTGGGGAATCAGCCAGATATTAGCTCCCCAGAGGCAACATCAAGGAAAGTAACCAACGCCCAGGTGGGGTGTCAAACAACCCATCAACAACCATTGTTCAGCAAGGCAGATACAATTCAATGATTCACCTGCATGAGGCCACACCAGGGGAATTGCTCAGCCTTGCCTGGAGACTCAGCAATGCCCCCCAGACATGCCTGGACTTGTGCTCATCAAGCACATGGACTGAGGGTATAAAACCGAACACAGGGGGCCCATGCTTGGCCTTTCTCCTTCACCCACCTACGCTGCAAACAACAAGGACACCCTGAAGTCTCCAATTGAGGAGACTGGCCCAGATTTCAAGAGTGAAATCTGTGTACTATGAACTGCAATATCCAGTGGGGTGAGAAAAACTACTTAATCTAGATGTTGCCCAGTCTAATAGGGTTGAGAGTTTTGTTTTGTTTTGGTAACTAACTCTGACTTTTTGCCCATCACTTAAACTCTACCTTTTGTAGTCAATAAATTTGTTTTATTGTTTATCTTTACCAGTGAGTTTTTATGAAGTATGTGGCAAATCTGCTCAGGTTTTGCAAAGGCTGGTGTATGTCCACCTTCCATTGATAAAGCGGTGAACCAATTAATAAATCTGCATTGCTCGTCTTGAGCAGTGCAAGACAGTATATTCCTGGGGTACAGTGCTGGGAGCGGGGGGGCGGGCAGGGAGAGGGGGATTTGGCTCTAGTGCCTTTCTCTGTGTGATTCATGAGTGGCTCTGGGAGCATTCATGCAGTATAGCTGGGAGTGGGGTTCAACATGCGGTTGTGCTGAGTGGTAACAGTGCTTGGAGGGGTTTGCTGCTGGTCACTAGCAAGACATTGTGAGAGACAACCCAGGTTGGAGAGTGTTCAGGCGGCATAGCGGTGCCGCAGTCCCAGACTGCACCCCAAGGATTCCATCACATAGAGTGTTGGGGTTCTTTTAGGGATTGGCTTGTTTTAGCCTTCTTTCGAAATGGGATTATCTTATTTTTTGGCTTATTTTGAAAGCCGGGTTGTTTATTTACAATGTGAACGTTGGCGGCTGAAGGAAAAAGTCTCTGACAACTGTGCAGTCACTCAAAGAAGAATATAAAAGTTTATTGAAATAAAAGGTAAATATTAGAGCTGGTGAGGAAATGGAATTTTTGTTCCATGATAAATTCTAACATTAAAAAAATGTTCTGATTTGTAATGAAAAGATGAAATTCTGAAACAAAAATTCTGAAAAGCTTTGATTCAGGACCATGAACATATTTTGTTTTGATTCATTTAATGTTGTCTTTTGCATGATATCAAATATAATATCAAAATATTAAATATATGTATTAATACATTACATTCAAGATAATATTTAATATAATCAAATGAGATTTTACTGTATTATAAAAGTCAAACCAAAATGAATTAAAATGAAAACACTGTTGAAATTCTATGTATATGTAGTTACAGATAGCTGAATATCTTCTCTACAACTATATCTGAATCTCTCATTGATGGCAATAGGTTAATGAGTTTCAATGTGACAGATTTTTTCTAAATTAACCTTCTGAATTGAGAAGTTATAAATCAAGAAAAAAATCATATTGACCTATGAAAAGTCTTTTAAGAATTGGAAGTTTGTGTATGCAGACTGGTTGCTTGCATCATGAATTTAAGGGAAATGATTCTTCATTAACGAAAGGACAATCAAGATGCAGCATTTATACAGAATATAAAACTTAATAATAGTCCAATGTTCCAGACCTCAGTCCAAAATATGTGACAGAAAATTTTAAAAAAGAAAACGTCAAAATGTTCATGTTTTTGAACTCTTAGAGCTTCTGAGAGTTTGCTGTGTTTCATGCAAAACTTCTGCATGAATGAAAAATGCTGTTGAAGGTGGATGTTAATCTGTGTTTTGTACTATCTAATGTTTGTGAAAATACCATGGAAACATTTCAGCTGGATTGGTTACTCGGAGATAGTTGATTTCACAAGCAATTTCTTTAGGTTCCCTGGTTATATAAGCAGAGGGAAGGTAAATCCTAGGAAGAAATATGCTAACTCTGTAAGAGCTATGGGGTCCGCAGGGCAATCAGACCCAAGCAGACACCAGTTAGGGGGATGATGGATTGGGGGGCGGGAGGGAGAGGGGTTGGTGGTGGTGATGGCAACAGAGGGTTTGTCTAACAGTCCAATGGGGGAGTAGGATCTCTGTAGTTTGAGTTTAGATAAGATGCATATTTTGGAAACTAACCTGATTCATACTTCAAACATTTTGAGGTTCCATTGCCTCTACAGATATCTGTATTTTCCAGTGCCAAAGCTAGTGGGGCTAATGAAATGCAAAAACATATATGTAGTTTGACTACGTTAGTATTGGCATTTACATATTTGCTTGGTTTTAGTTATTTCTTTCATTGAGGCAAGAGTTATTTGTAGGAGAAAAGGCTTCACAAATGCACAAAGAAACTTCAAGAGTAAAATCTTCTACAGGCCATAAATACAAAAATGAAATGCAAAATCTAGTAGGAATTTGCCTTTTGCTTGCAAAATCATAATAAATGGGGAAAAAAACCTAGAAACTTTGCCGAAACAAAAATCCTTGCCTCTTCCTATCTTTACTCTTAAATCTACCAGATTAACAAGGTCAGTAATATGCTCTCTACATATAATCATCTTCACTTGGTTGGGAAGAGGAGGGTTTGTATTTCATTATACTTTGTTTCTTTAATTTTCTGTTACATATAAGGATTTGGATCCTTGGCCCTCATGTTTCCTTTGTGCTGCTTCATTGACACAAAAGGGACAGGAAGCTGCTTGTTAATTAGCAGTTGAGAATTACCCTAGCACTTAGCCCTTCACCAGGCCCTTCTTTCCTTCCTCATCATGGGGGGAATCCCTAGGCAGAGTAGGAGTATATCAGAGGCACACACGCATGTCAGGGGTGGATCCACTGCAGAATTAGAACAGGTTTGAGGTTTGTTCTGGAGGCCAATTCAGCCCCCAGCAGTCTCCAGCTTTAGGGGAACAAAAAGGTGGCATAAAGCCTAGTCCAACCCCTGCTCAAAGCAGGACCAATTCCCAACTAAATCATCCCAGCCAGGGCTTTGTCAAGCCTGACCTTAAAAACCTCTAAGGAAGGAGATTCCACCACCTCCCTAGGTAACCCATTCCAGTGCTTCACCACCCTCCTAGTGAAAAAGTTTTTCCTAATATTCAACCTAAACCTCCCCAACTGCAACTTGAGACCATTACTCCTTGTTCTGTTATCAGGTACCACTGAGAACAGTCTAGATCCATCCTCTTTGGAACCCCCTTTCAGGTAGTTGAAAGCAGCTATCAAATTCCCCACACCAGGTTGTTCACAGTCCCTAGAGACCAGTCACTTACCTCAGATCAACTGGTACTCTAGATCTTACATCAAAGACAATGCTGGCAGCTAATTCTACCGTAAACTAACTAAAGGTTTATTAGATAAGAAAAGGAAAAGATAGTTTATCGAGAGGTTAAAGCAGGTATAATATATGCATAGGTGAGTCACAGTTTGTAATTCCAAATGATGGCAATGATGCAATAAACTGCCAGTTTCCCAAAGTCTTTTAGGGTACCCAGATTGTCTCTGGGAATCTCTGCTTTGCATCTTGTACACTCCCCTGTAAGAGTCCAAATAATCCAGAGATCCAGGATCTTTCCTTCAACCCCTATTTATAGCTTCTTCTCACAGAAAACAAGATGACAAGATCACTACCCACATTGGCTTTTCCTTTGATGACAGAGAGTGAGGAATACATTTTGAGTCTTTGACTTCCAATCATCACACACAATGACCACTTGCTTTGAAATTAGCACTTTTCTGTTAGAGTTCCTCATTTGCTTCCACAAGGCTTCTTTCTCATTTGATGGTACTTAGTTACAGGGGTATACACAATGTAAATGTTTGCTACTACATTTGCTGCTAGATAAGTGAAAAAAATGCAAGTAACAGCCCACTAGTTTTCATGAACTTTAAACACCAAATATATTCTTACACATTTAACAATCACTTTGACCTATACTAATACACAAGTGAATTGACCTGGGGCTCTAGCATGAGCTGACACTTAGTCTGCCACTGTCACAACAGGAAGAATGCCCTCCCCCCACCCCTCACCCCCCACCTTGGGAGTTACTGGAAGAGAAGCTTACCAGCACACTGTAATGCTAGCAGCGAGGGGCTCTGAAGTGTCATATTGAGGAAGTGCTACAGAACAGTTTCTGTTCAAGCTTCAAGGAATTTGTTTAGAACATATTTTTGAGGGGAATTAGGGATTAGTAACCAGGCCATATGCAAAGACAAGGCACTCAGAACCAGGCTGGGGAACTAGGATGGTTCCCCATCCATCTTTAGGAGAGGAGTTGTGGGAGCTAGAAACTAGGTGTGGGGGGGAAGGGAACGAAGGGAGAGGGGTTACGCCATGTGGAAGGGAGCCAGGTCAGGGTATGCAGTGGTTTCATTTAAAGGAGTAGTGGGAATCAGGAACCAGCTTAGATGAGGCAAAGAAGTGAACAGTGTAGTAGGAATGATAAGAATAAAGGCTGAGATCACAGTCCTACCATCATACTGTCCTCAACACAGATAAGAAAATTATTAAAACAATTGGAAATTGATTTTTTAAGTTGACTTAAAAGTGGGGAACCTGAGCTTTGTATCAAAATCAGAGAGAAAACACAGAGATATATACTTGTTTCTGGGCTGGATTCAGATACAAGGCATTATAGGCCCATGCTTATGGACCCAATTCCTGAAGTCACATAATGAAATCACAGTCTCAACTGTCATTTAAAAACATATTTATAGTCCTCAGGGTTGAAATGAAAAATCTTGAAAACATTTGAGTAATGCAATGAAGTTTGCTTGCACCTGCAGACAGACTGAAACAACTCAGAGGGATGAATGGCTTTCATTCCTCGAAACTCTGAATCCTGCTGCTCTGGGTGGAGAGCCACCAATACCAGTCCAGCACAAAACTCTGTGTGTGTTGTGGAGGCTTTGCCACTGCCTGGGCACAGGGAACAGTGGCACAAGGAGCTAGGGAGGCTCAGCCTGCCCAAAGAGGAGTGGTATGGGTCCCACACCAGGTCAGCAGACAGCACTTGTGTCAATAGTAGTTCTGGAGTAGGAGTGGGGAGATAATGGGATATATATAGGTGGCCTGATTGCCTTAACTCAGACCTGACTTGGTTTGTTACCAAGAGGATTCTCTGCAGCAGTGCACAGCTGGCAGCAGGCAACTGAAATTGACAAGCGAGAGTTGCCACTTGACTTCTGGCTGCCAATTCTCTTTCCATGTCTTTTTGATGGGAACAGATGTGAGTTTAGAAAAAGCAAGGTAACATTTAAAAATGAGAATTTTAACCCCCTAACTTTGAACTCATCAGCTGAGAATCGCAGCTCTTGTCAAACTTCCGCTCCTATTTTCAGCTAAGAACTGAAGGAGGCGATTTTCAGAACCCATCTACAAAGGGATCCTAAAGCCCATCACACTTCAATTTATTTATTTAGTCAGTTAGTTATTCATTTCTATATAATTAGTTTGCCAGAAGAGTACAGGCAAATATGTCCCAATAAATGCAGTTACAGTATAAGCTGCACAGTCAGCTAAAGAGAATCCAATTTCCATAATGTTTCTGGTTCTATAGACAAGGGATAAGCAAATTGTTTAGAGAAAATCAGAACCAGTATTATCACCCATTCCTAGAACTGAAAACTATCCAGTTCAATAAGTGTCCCTGTTTATCCTGCCTGCCAATGCGCTTCTCCTGTGGCTATGGCTAATTTGAGTGCACTCCAGAGCCCAGAAAGTGAAGGAGTTTCATATCAGAAGTTTCACTTTTAAACAATATCCATTTGAAAAGTACATACAAAAATAAATTGATTAAAATCACAACATTAAAGTGTATCAAATTTAAACAGAAAAATTAATTAATATTTATTTATTTTCTGATACTACTTAAAGCCAGGTACAGAGCTCCATTCTGCTAGGCAATGTTCAAACACCTTTTAAAAATAATCCATGCCCCGGAGACCTCACAATCTATGTTAGAAGTTGATGAAATACATAGGGTGGAGTGTGAGGGTGAATTGAGTGGAGCGGTGAAGAAATGAGGTAACGAGAACACAATCATATTTTAGCAGAGTGAACATTAGTTATGGCTTATCACCTGTCATCTTCTGGCATCAGTGCAGAGGTGAGGTAATTCACATATTCCCAAAAGAGTAGCATCACATCCATAGTGTATATAATCCTGTTTTTTAGGCTCACCTACTGAAGCCAAAATATTTAAAACTGTGTGTTTAAGGAAATGCGCCTGGATCCATTTTTGTTGTTAATGTAAGACATGTCAACACTTCACACTTCAACATCCTGTAGAGTACATACATTGCATGTAGGGTGACCAGATGTCCCAATTTTATCAGGACTGTCCCGATATTTGCTTATTTGTCCCACATCCCGACCGAAGGTAGGTCAGGATGCGAATTGTCCCGATATTTTGCTTCTGCTCACAGGCGGAGCGGAGCCTGGAGGGGGCTCGCGCCTCCCCCGCCCCGACTCCGCACCCTCATTCCCCCATTGGATCCCTCCTCAAATCCCTGCCCTGGCCCCGTGCCCCCAGCCCTGCCCCTTCACTGCCCCATTGGATCCCTCCCCAAATCCCCATCCTGGCCCCGCCTCTTCCCCAAGCTCGCCGCATTCCTCCTCCTCCCCCCTCCCTCCCAGGCTTGTGCTGATCAGCTGTATGGCAGCACAAGCGCTGGAGGGAAGGGGGAGGTGGAGACGGAGTGGAGGCAAGCTGGTCGGGGGGGGGGGTAGGGCGTGGAGGCCCGGCGGCCGTTTTGGGTTTTTTTTTTGCTGGGGGGAGGTGCAGACAGAGCAGAGGCATGCTAGTGTTGGGGGAGGCGGGGTGTGAATATTTCACCTGTGTGGTCTGGTCACCCTAATTGCATGTCCCCCTAGCACAGGTATAAATAGCAGTCTAGATGCTGAGGCACTGCCTAGGTGAATAAAGACACGCCTGAACCCTGAGGGTATATACATGGATATGTACCTTACACAGCTCTCTGCTCACCCAAGCAGTGCCTCCCCCATCTACACTGTAGTGTCCAGCTGCCTCCCTGCTGCTGGAGTTTTTCCCACCACAAGGAATTGCCAGAGCCCTTCCCTGCTGCTGTGAAAGGCTCCAGCAACAGGGAAAGGCTCTGGTGAGTGGAAGGAGCAGGAAAAAGCTCTAGCAGCTCCCAGCTGCCTCCCCACTCCCAGAGCCTATAATTGATATGTGTAGATACACACCACAGTGTGCATTCAGTCCACTTTTCACTGTAGTGTGTAGCTACATATCCCTACATGTCAGTGAAAGTGGTGTGCAGTGCAGACGTAGCCATAGAAGTGCCTAACTTCATCATTATATTCCAGACAAATGGAGAGCATGCAGTCAGCTGGTATTTAGCAATTAAGGCCCTAATGCTGCAATCAGATCCACCAGTGCAGTGCCCTACACCTCTGTGAGCCCCATTGACCGCTCTGAGTATGTCTGTTTAAATCGATTTCTAGGACTGTTGCCTAAATTCAGATTAAATATGCCCTTGATTTCCAGTAGGAATGTATTAGTGACAGCTTTTATTTAATTTTCAAGAAAAGCTAAATCCTAGATCAAATTGCTTGATATTAAAAGAAATACACTTACAAACTAAAGTAACTTTCAACAACTCTGTTTAAAGGATGCCAAAGACTGATCTAAGATTAAAGGCCCTGTGCAGGATAAATGCAAAGTATTAATTTAGTTGAAACTAAGGCAAACAAGAGTGAAACACTGTACTGAAGAAATGTTCACAGATGTACATTAATGTTGAGATCATGAATTTTCACTCCAGTTGGCTACATGTCTTGAAACAAGAGCTGATTGTATTGTATTGTTGTTAGAAACATTATAGCCACAGTTCTTCCTTCCTACCTGTAGAGCCAGCTCTTAGTCTCCATCTACTGCTGAACCCGATTCACTGTTACTCACACCATTGTTGAAATGCATGCTAAAATTGTAGATTATTTCTGTTCACTGCACACTACATTGTTTTACCATGGTTAATGTTTTATTTATAAGGAAAATAAATTGTCAGAGTTAAAAAACACAGTGCATTTTGTTCTAGGCAACACATTGCTTTTATCACACAAATAATTTATTGGTACTGCTCCCAGACGAGTTCTGTGCTGACCTTTCCAGGTGTACTGCATATTACTGCATAATTCTTCTTGTTTGGAAAATGTGT